>NW_015387169.1:0-16333 GCF_001527695.2 Protobothrops mucrosquamatus
TCAAGGGTGAAAATGGGGTGGGGGGTGAGGGGTAGAATCCCAGAAACCAACTGCAGCTGGAAACTTTCAGCATATTGTTAAAATACCACCATCTAAAACAGTGAAAACTTGCTGATGTTGCATTTCAACATTAGAGAAAAACACTACATAGAGAAATACAGTAAATGTTTGAAATGGTTCTAAAAGCTCTCCAAGCAATCATTACAAAAATACACATTTGGTTAGAAAAGATGTTAGGAAAACATGTCGATTTTAAACCTGAATTTTTCTTACTAGGTATAATACTAGAAAAATCTGATAAGCAAAGTGTATATTTAACATTGCATGTACTAACAGCAGCGAGGATTGTATTTGCTCAGCACTGGAAGAATGAAGAAACACCACTAGACGAAGAGATAATGAAGAAGATACTAGACTGTGCTGAAATGGACAATCTTACGTTGAGGATCAAAGAAAAAGAAGATACAAAATATTTTCAAACATGGAATTTATTTTATCAATGGTTGGGAAAAAAGGGGGTAGAGACTAAGAATGTAACATATATTATTAAGCAAACAAATTAACTCAGACAACACAATCTTTATTAAGCGCTAATCAAATGTAATGATAGAAAAATTAATTGAAAAAATTGAAAAAAAGTCCTATATACTAGGTAGAAAGTGATGCATGTGCACTGAAAAAAGCCTACAGATTTGTGTTGGATGAAAGTACTCAGCTGACCTTGCTTGTTCTTCAGAAAATGTAAGGGGGCTTGAAACAGGCTAGGATTTGAATGGGAGGCCATCACAAATTCCTAGGGCCAGAAGCTAGGGCCAGAAGCTGGGTTGTTGAAAAAACATGCTGGACAAAGGCAGTGGCAAACCGCATTTGAATTGTTGTCAAGAACATTAAATATCCATGTAGATATCCAGACCTGAGTTTGACTTAAGAGAATTTTTACCATATTTATTTTGAATCTAGAATTTGAATTTTCAGAAACAAAATATTAAGAACTTTGTAAATATATTTGCCTATCTGATTATTTAAGGCTTAAGTATGAAAGTCTTCCTCCCCCACAACCTGGATTTTGTATTTATATAAATATTTATATCCCAATCATCTAATGTTTATGGCTAGAAATTTTGGACGTTATCTTCCATCGTGTCTGAAGGGTGTTGGATGGGAGCTTAAAGAAACATCCATGGTAGGGGACAAAACTAAAACATGTTTCTGTTGTTTTCTGTAGATTCCAGGAGAGTTTATTTTTCATTTTGATTTATATATTACTTTTTGATTAATCCAAGAAAAGAAAAAGGTAGGGAGTCGCCCCCTAATAGAGGGACATATCTGTGGCAGATTGATGCTGATGGCTCTCTCGGTTCTCTGACTTGTCTCATCAGGGCAGCAAACAAATAAAAGTACCATTGAATCTGTTACTGGGAGGTACCACAATTATGACAATAAATTACTTATCACTTGCCTTTCACAATAAACCTTCTCAAGATAGGTTTTAAAACTTGGTGCAGATGGCTGTTAAGGTCATCTAAAAGGTCAATGAAGCACAACAACAATAAAACCAGGTTATGAATTAAGTCCAATAATAAGCAGTTACTTATACAAATATAACAGAGCTTCATAAAACCTTAACTCAGTTCAATCAGATACATATATTTAGGGCAGGGGTCCCCAACATTTCTTGCTTGGCAGCCTGTAAGGGGTGTGTGGAAATGCCTTTACACACACACGCATGAGTGCACGAATTGAGCTGCAAGTGCACGCACGAATGGGGCCATGATTCATGCACAACGCAAACAGGACCACAAGCGCTCGAGCAATGCTAGTGCCCACATGCCATTGCGATGCTAGCACAAGTGGGGGGAGTGCGTGCACACACACGCATGCACTGGCCAGCCACTTAGGTGGCCCGGTGGCCAACAGCCCACGGCCTGGGGGACCTCTGATTTAGGGCATCCTTGAAAAACTGTAATAATAGTCCTTGTGGCTGCCAGTTGAAACAGAGTTCTAAATTCTGGGGTTCAGGCACCATTGCTTGTACACCAGCCCTCTCTGTCTTGAAAAAGAAAGATTATAATGCTAGTTGATTTCAAAGAATGGGCAGATTGTCATGGCTGATGTCATCTGGACCCAAACTTCAGATCTTAAAGGCCAGGGTCATCACCTTCTTGAAGAAGAGTCTGGTGGTTCCAAATTTTAGGGATGAAGCATGTTCAGTGTGGAATTGTGGGCTCCCAGACTATGCCAAGCTGGTTTTGTGTATGATTTGGCACAGATGGGATTCATCTTCTACTAGACCTTCTGAAGGAAAAGTTCTTTCCAATTACAGAAGCAACAAATACTGCTTCAGGCAGAATCTGCTGCAGAACACGCATAACTGAAAGCTAATGGAATTCATGTTGGGCTGGAAAGTTTCAGCAAAATAGAAGCTTGCAGAGGTATTGGCTGCTGGGTTGACTGGCTGGCTATGTTGACATTTGAATGAAAACCAAGGCTTTCAAAATAAGACTGTCATCAGAGATAAGCATTTTTTAGCATACTCGGAGAGTGATACCTCAGAATCTTCATTTTATTATTATTATTATTATTATTATTATTTCAATTTATATCCCGCCCTTCTCCCGAAGGACTCAGGGCGGCTCACAACATTATTAAAACAAAGAAAGACCCACGCACCCCACCGAATAAAACCAAATTAAAACCAAAATTTTGTCAATCCCTTTTGTCTCTCTCTCTCTCTCACACACACACACATGCACAAATACATTCCTGTGCTGGGTATGAAAACAATGATAAGAAGTGATAAAACTGAGCACACAGAGCACTATCTTCCTTGCATCTTCACTGAATGGTTCTGCAGGTTAAGCCAAGAGAGAAGGGGGAAGTGAAAAGACAACAGCTGTGAGAAGACAGCGAACCAACTCTTTAAAACTACCTGATTCAAGAACTTCCAAGAATCTAGTAAGTATTACTGCTGAAACTTTCTTTAAAAAATCAATGCAATTTAAAATTGCTAAGGTTGACAGACACTGATTTTGGCCAAGGATAGTTAATATGAGGCACTCCAGATCTTTTTTTGTACCTCATCCATTAATTTAGCACATATTAATTATACTTTTAACTTACCTGGGAGGAAAACATATTGTTTATTTACTAAAGATATGCATAAACTTTATCACTCACAACAAACTTCCTTGAGCTATTTAAAAACCTAAATTATAAAAATAAGTTGTAATAGCTTGCATATATGAGTTTAAAGGGTTTGATTGAAAGAGGCAGAGCCAAATATGATCCCTGTTTTCTTTTTTTCTCTCTCTCTTTTTAGTCATTTAAAGACAGCAAGAAGAAAATCCAGCCAAATTTCATTAGAAGAAACAAGAAGTTTCACTTTCCTAACTTCATGTCTAATGGAATCACAGCTGCTTTGGATTTTTAGATAAATGGTTCTTCCTCCTGAATGATAGCAAATGTACAAAGAAAGAATTATTTTTCTGCTTTCTAACTAAGCCTCAGTACAGATTTAAGAAATCCTATATTAGATATGAAATGAATACATGCGTAGCTGCAGTAATACACATGCATCCTCAGCATTGCTAAGTGCTATAACTTCTTGTTTTAGATTTCAGAAATGAGCTTACAGAATTTAGGGGCAAATATTCTATTTCTCTCATTTTGATGACTTAGCAGTGGGCCTGGATCCAGCTGATGACCTCTAAGATCTACCTTTGCTCTTTCCTCTGTGTTTTCTGGCATAGTCACCATCTGTTTTTATTTTTATGACTAATTCAAGGCAGCAAACATGCATAACACTCCTTCCTCCTCGTATGTTCCCCACAAAACAACCCTGTGAGGGTTGGACTGAGAGACAATGACTGTCCTAAAATCACCTAGCTGCCTTTCATGC
The DNA here is from genome assembly GCF_001527695.2 of Protobothrops mucrosquamatus. NCBI lineage: Eukaryota > Metazoa > Chordata > Lepidosauria > Squamata > Viperidae > Protobothrops > Protobothrops mucrosquamatus. The sequence continues at coordinate 3,899 of NW_015387169.1, forward strand.
CTGTAGTAGGACTAGAACTCACAGTCTCCTGGTTTCTAGGTCAGAACCTTAACTACTGCATCAAATTGCCTCTCTATTAATTATTAGATACTTTAATGGTCTCTTAGATTCTTCCTACAGCACTTTTGCTCCTCTGTGAGTTTTTCTTTTAGTCTCACTCTCAACCCTTCATGGACTTTATCCTATTCAACCTTCAACAATAGATGAAAACCTTTCTAATCCACTTTAGAATCTTTTTCTTTATTAAGATGAACAGGGCATGTTTAACAGCCACCAGAGTGATCTAAATCCATTCCACTCGTTGTAGTGCCTTTAACTTTAGCCATGTCTGCCATGATCAAGTTGTTTCTTCCCAGAATTCTCTCTGATGTTAAGTTCGTCATCCAGTTATTTTAAGACCAACAAGATGCTAATTCTGGTTCTATGCCTCTTCTATGATAGCTACGCCTTCTAAGAATTTAAGCTCTCTTCTACTATGGGGAGTTAGTTAGTTTACATTTCTGCACAGATGCAAAGATTTGTGACAATCCAGAGAGACACAATAATGAAGAAAAGGCACATCTCATTAACATTTTAAAACAAGTGGTCAACAATTGTTAGGATATGACAAATATGTGTTGCATTTACAAAAAGTGGAAGAACTTTTTTTCCCTTATTTTATGTGAAATTCCACTGTCATGTCCCATGATCCTATCTATTATCTCCTTAAAATATTCAACCAGTTTCAGAGAAAATATATCAAAGTAGCATAGATGGTTTTTCCTCTGGAATACACTGGCATTTGTGAAAGTATCTGGAACTCTGTAATACATTCCATGATGTGTATAGCTTTCAAGAAATTAATTGTAGGGCAAAGGATCAGATCAGGCTACAACAGCCTGATGTGCTGATCAGATACCATATAATGTAAAATCCTGAATATCTGATTTGGTGTGTCTTAGGAATTTCTAGCATTTCCACTAGTTTGAGTTTTTCCTCCAACTTTTGTCCCCAACACAAACCTAAAGATATAGCTTCATTGTGTGCAAGGGACTGCATTGCTCTGGGGTTATATCTCCTGATCATATTCTATTTTGGCCTTTGAATCCCCACCAAGATGAGGTGTCCTAGCCTTGCCTATAGTTGGTCTCAGACGAAAATGTCTTTGTGGGTATTTAGAAATTCCTTAAAGCTCTTGCACCTGTTCCTTGGTCTTTAAACTTCACCGTCACTCTCAGCTGTACTCTGAAGGGCCTTTTTCTCTATAATAAAAGGGTTAACCTGTTCCTGGAGGGTGAATGGAAAGCACCATTGAGAGGCCTCCATGGAGCTGCAGCCCCTGTTATTCACTGAAAGCCTTTTAATACCCCTGCCTGTTTTGAAAGTCAAACGTCAAGCCACAGACAAAGCCAACCTGAAAAGACATCATGCCTGAGTGATCAGAAGTGGATGAACACACCCATCCAGTTAAGGAGCCCACAAGGCTGGTGAAGGGGGAAACAGAAGGCCAAGGGGGCTCTGATAGACAGTTATCACTCCCACTGACTGCAGGCCTGATTCACAGTGACAGCCAAGAGGAGGAAAGGGGGGGGTCTAATCTGAGTATTGTAAAGGTGATGGACAGGCAGTAGAGTCTACATAATGACCCCTGACCTGCTCCCCAATCTAAATCCCCATAAAATGCTGATGGTGACAAGCAACTTAGGAGTGGCCTAATCCCTAAGTTTCTAGGTGATGGGGGGGGGAGAGAAATATTGGAGGTCACATTATGATCTGGGAAAGCCATATAAATATCCTCTTCATTCTTGATGCATTTAAAAAGACCCCGTGAGGCAAGAGCACTTGGAGAGTCTTCGGCCCTCTCCTTTGTGCAGATCACACCTTCTAGTTAACGGGTTCTTCTGAGTCTAAGGCTAAGCTAAAGAGAAGTGGCAGCTGCAGCAAGATATTGTGAGATGAAATGCTCTTCTGGAGATCAATCCTCTAAAAGGATATTTCATTTCTTCTTCAGCCACCATCCCCCCCCCCAAAAAAAGCCAGCCACCATTTCAGGATCAATGAATATGTTTTGCCTTCATTGGTTTGTTTTGCCTCATCTCCACTTGTTTATTTTCTAAAATGTATGGAGTTTGTGGGGTTCTTCTGGAGGGAGGTTGAGGGTAACTTTCAGATTAGAAGGCCTAACAGTGTTGATATTTCCTCTATGGCAATTTGCAAAATGCACTCACATGGAACCTCTAAGACCAGGTGCACTGGGGCAAGGGGAAAGAACAGATGTGAGGGGAGAGACTGCACTCTGCTGGCTGGATGGATGGCTGGATGGCAAAGAGAGAATGGTATGTGAGAATGACCTTGGGAGACAGGAAGAAAAAAACCCCAGAGTAGACAATGGTAAGATAGGAGGTAGCTGAGTCTACAGAAGGAATGGGACAGAACAAATTCTCAAAAGAGACCCTCCCTAGTTTTTGGGATTGTAAAGGTGAGGGGGACAGAAGTATTTTCAGGCTTGCAAGATTCTGTTAATGTAAGCTTATAATAAAATTAGAGCTAGTACTCTTGGGTGTGCTTCTTGTGTGGACTAGCTCACAATTCTGACAGGAAACAAGAACCATGGATGATGGATGACAGCAGAATGCATATAGAGGTTGGTGTATGGCATTTTTTTAAAAAAACCCTCAAATTATTATTTCTTATATGTTGCACTAAAAATATATCTGACTGTGAATTTTTGACCTGGGACCTGAGGAAGGCCAGTGCCGCTGTTTGATGGATGTAGTCACTGTGACTGATCCCACAGATTAATTCTCATAAAGGTCTGTGCATAATTTCTTTTACGTCCCTACTCAGTGTGCACTCAAACTGACATTAAGCTAACAAAGTTTGCCGTTAATTTAAGTCTGGTGCACCTTCTAGGAGAATACCATTTAGGGCAAAAATAGGCTATCTGGTTCTCACCAAGTCCTTTTTTTTTGGGAAAGCAAGACTTGCAATTTCTTGCCATTTGCTAGGTTAGTGAGGCTGCAGGATGGGACATTGAATTCTCTGTCCCAGTAATAAGACCTAGACTTACTTCTAGATTCAGTTCTCCTAATTTATTACTCCCCAATTTACCAGTTCCAACATTATCTGCTCTTAAAACTACTATGTTTTTAAATCATTATGAGTAGCTACAACATTTTTTTTTCATCATGGATTGCTCTGTGTGTCTCCCAGAATGCTCTGACATCCATGCTCAGAGGCAAAAATAGCAGCTGTGGCTGCCATCTCCTTCCCTCTGTCAGGCTCTCTCGTGTAAGAGAATGGTCCAAGGATGTAGAAAAAAATAGGGTGTGCCACTAAAGCTGAATGCAACAGCATCACCATAAATGAGCAGTGGCTGAAAAGCTGGTGCCATTTGTGCAAAAACTTTGGAAAGGTTCAAGTGGCTAAATGTGACATGAGATCTAGTTTTGTTCTCACAGTCCATTCATCCATAGTGAACAGGTACTCAAATAAAGAGAGTCTTCCTATTACTATGGGATTTTCTTAAAAATGCAGCACCTCTTCTTGATAGTCTCCACAACTTTCCTTAGCGGTATAAATATCCAGATGCCTAAACAACCTGATGCTTGGGAGGTTTTCATCTTGTCTTGCCCTTATTTGTAGAATCTTAACATTTGTCTTCTTAAGTCAATTCAGCCACCAAACATTGATTTGTTTGGAAATATTATCCATCCCTTATTATTATAGTCAATAATATTCTTTATCCCCTACTGATCCAAGCACATTTACCCGAGACAAGTGGATTGAACAGAATTCATTGCAGACCAGCTGAATTTCCAGCAGAAATAAAAATTAATTCCATTTTCAGATTTGAGGGGGGGAAAAAAGACTCAGATCTTTTTAAAAACAGAGTTGAATCCCCAATCTCAGAAGTGGAACAGAATTCTTTTTCATGAATTGGCCTATCAATCCTCTAAACCAGCGGTTCTCAACCTATGGGTCGATCGACCATTTCACGGGGGTCACCAAGCAAGGCTGTCCACCATTTCCCCCCCCCTTTTCCGGTGGGTGCCTTACCTCCCTTGGGCTGGGCCAGCTGGTGGTCGGCCTGCTCCGTCTCTGCCGCTTGCCAGCTACGCCTCGGCCGGCGCAGGGGGTGGAACCACGCATGCGCGGCGTTCCCGGGCAGGGAAAGTCCTCGACTTACAACCGGTTGGGTAGTCCTCAACTTATGACCGGTTTAGTCCTCGACTTACGACTGGTTTAGTCCTCAACTTATAACCGGTTTAGTCCTCGACTTACGACCGGTTGGGGGTCGCAGCATTAAAAAGGTTGAGAACCACTGCTCTAAACGTAGCTAAGAATCTGAATTGGTGGTTATTAATTCAAAATCCCTGAATTCTGAAAACTACTCACTCTCTGCCAGCCTGTTTTCACCATGCTGGGGCACTGGTGCCAATCAATGCCCTGTAATCCACAGTTTCTGTTGTGAATATTCTTTCTTCAGTCTTTCTGAATTCAGAATCTGCTGAAGGACATGGGCTGGGTGCTTAGCAGAGGCACTCTTTGCCCTCTGAGAAAGTTAGATCCCCTGCCCAGTGCTCTCTTGCCATTTCACTCCAAGGACTTGGGAAATGCCTCTCTATTCTCCCTGGGAATTCTTCTTTGTGAGAAATTCTGAGACTTGGTATCTCCACAGCACCCATGTTTCCAAATGAAACAAGTTATTCACTATAAGAGAACAACTCATTAAGGAAACTGATTATTTTTTTTTAGCAAAGTATCTTATCTCACTAAACAGTCAGCAGCCCTATATTGGAGGAGATCAACAAAAGCTCATTGCCATGGCTGGCCGACAGCCTAATCCTCTTTTAATTGGCTGTGGATAGAAAATAATGCCGGAACTCCCAGGCTCTGTCCAACCAATGAACATTCAAAACTATGTCCTGGGCCAAAAGCAGAATATGAATTTGGAAGGGTCTTTAAAATACAAAAATTGCTTTTTCCTGAAACAAACACACATTTCCCAGTGCGTTTTAGTGTTGACATGGCCTTTGCACTACTCAGTATGATGAAAAGTAATAGCATCTCCTGGAAGTTTGGGGTAAAATAGCATTTGTTTTTATTTGATGGAGGCATTAGATGTTAGATAATATTTTACAATACTCTGCATGAGTGAATAGGGAGAACAAACAAGAGATTGCCAGTGAAGTTCAGCAGGGGAGTTTAAAGCAAAATCCTTAACAAATGTTGTAAGCCGACAGTGTGTAGTTGGCTAATCTGAGAACCTGAGAAGGGAAGCAAGAAAAAATAAAAGCCTTGATTGCTGATACCTTAAGTAACCAACATGAAGATCAATGGACAGAAATATGTAGTTGTAGCATGTCTGTACTCCTGCCTGGCCTATATTTCTAGCAGGTGAAATCAAATCAAAGAAAGGAAGTTCTACAAAAAATAGTGGCAGATGAAGATAAACACAGTCCCAAACTCCAGGGGACTAGATTAAGGAAGAGATGGTGAGGATATACTGCACTGCTATCTATCACAAAGATAAAGCTTTTGAGCCCTTGCAGAGGAAAGAGACTTTGAGTGATACAGCAAACAGGAGAAAAAGACAGTGGATCCCAAAACAGTGTTGTGTTTTGCAATAAGACAACTAGAAGAATTGTGCAGCCTGAGACACTTCTATCTGGAAATGAAACTGTCTGATAATCTCATGATGTATGTCATTTACCAGAAGCAAAAATAAAAAAAAATGTGATGAAACAACTTACACGGCTTATTAAATTCAGTTGACAATTGTCAAGTGGACATTTACTCTTCCCTACTAAATCACACCAGGAGAGCTGGAATCATATCACTTTTGACTTTGAGGATCTAGGAAGCAAACTCAAGACTCTGGTAGCTCATATGGTGTTTTTCATCCATCCTTGCATCCTGGAAGAGATCCAGAAAGGGTAAACTGAATACTACAGATGAATGGCTGAGTATACAAATAGTGTCTATGGGAAATATTTGGTTTCTGGGATTAAAGTCTGAATTTTCTAGAAGATGGGCTATTAATATGAAATGCATATCACAAGGACTGGAAAAATATGTTTAAAAAAGCATGGCAAGTTTGATGGGGTGGGTTTCAGCTGAATCCTGAAATTATAGGAGATAGCTATAATGAGCTGCTATAGTAGGACTTATTAAACTACTCAGTGAAAAATCAGAAAGAAACACTATTTGCTCATAAATGGTTCAAGCTTCATTATCTGTCCATTAATGATAGAGTTAGCGTACTGAACTGAATGTATAGGAATGCAAATACTTTTATTTAATCAAGATGCGGTGGGATGACTCTCGTGATTGTAGAATTTAAAGGATGCAATTTGTTAAAACCCCAGAAACAATAGAAAGGCATTGTATCCAAGTGAATGAACTTTGTGATGATGTAAAGAGTTATCACCTGCTCAAAAATCCAAATGAATGAATTTACTGACACAGTAGACAGCATCTGGTTAAAATAATAGAGAAACAAATGAAAACAATACTGTTCTTTGTGTCTACTATCACCCACCCAGTGAAAGAGTAGATATGGATGATGCTTTCCAAAAGCAAATTACAGATCATTCAAAAAAGCATGAAGTATACTAGTAGGGGGCCTTTATTGAAAGCACTCTTACATCTGTTGGGAAACAAATTCTGCCAATCTTAGTCCTTTCAGTAAATTCCTGATTATGTGGTGCTGACAACTTTCTCTTTTAGAAGATGAAAGATCAGCTATTTGGAACTAACCAACAGGGAAGATTTAGTTGAGGAAGTGTAAATAACAGGAACATTGGAGGTAATTGATGGGCAATGGTGACATTCTTCTCTTAGTTTAAGCAAATCTTGAACTTCAAAATAGTTGATTTTAATACAGCAATGATAATGAGGATTCCTTGTCAAAAGAGGAATGGAAGAAGGAATCGTGATAATAGGCATTCCTAAAGAAGACAATAAAGTATTAAAATCATGATTACAAACAATTCCAATGAGAAAGAAAATGGGAAAAGCACCAGAAGCCAATACAACAATCTTAATGAAATTTTAAAAGGATAAGGAAAAGATTCCCCAAAAAGAATATATACATGTCACCCAAAACTGTAAAGATTGCAACAAAAAGTTTCTAAATGAGCTGAGATTGGCCAAAAAAATAATAATGCTAAGAACACAGCAAAAAGCATAAAGGTGCTTTAATTGGGATTCCTGCATTAACTGAATGCCCTAAATGTTGCCTTCCTATTCTGTTCAACACAGACAACATTTTCCTTAAGAAACAGACTGGGTGGCACAATTAAGAAAAATCTTTGCAAGCTATCTAGATAGATGGGTAACAAATGGATGGATAATGTATATTCCATTCCACAGCTCAGGTTTGAAATCATTTTGCCTGCTTTCCACACCTCCAAGAGGAGCTGGGACTACAACCCAGCATTCCCAGGTGGCATGACTAACAGAGAATTCTGCAGTTATAATCTAGAGCAGGGCTTTTCAACCTTTTCACCCATTGTACCACTTTTAGGATATGGCAACATCCGAGTACCACCAGTCGCCTAGCAAGGTGTCAAAAACTTGATGATCCCCCCCAAAAAGGAAAAAAGTGATAAAAGTACAGGTAGTCCTCGACTTACAACAGTTCGCTTAGTGACTGTTCGGAGTTACAATGGCACTGAAAAAAGTGCCCCCCAAGCCACAGCTGAGCAAGACAGTGCCCTGCGGCGCTCTTCCTCCCGTCTGAGGTTTTCATTGTTGTGAGCATTTCTGTTGAGGATTGGCAGTGGGGGTGGGGTGGGGGGTGTTTGGTTTTTACTCCCCCCGTCTGCTGGGTGGTTGCAGCAGGTTTTGGTCACTTCACATGACCCTGGGACACTGTGACCGTCATAAATATGAATCAGTTGCCAAGCATCTGAATGTAAATCATAAGACCCTGGAGATGCTGCAACATTCCAGCTGATCGGCGCTTCTGGGCTCAGCAGAAGTGCCAGGATCAGCGCCGAGTTCCAGCTGGATCCTGGCGCTGATCCTGGCGCTTCTGCTGAGCCCTGACAGCCCTGCAGCTCCAGCCGTCTCTCGCTCAGGCTTGTGCGGTGCTGCCACTGGTTCAGCTCATTCCCCTCCCCCGCTACCACTTTTCTAGGATGGTCGCGTACCACCTGCCAGGTGGTACCCGTACCACTGGTTGAAAAGCCCTGATAGAGGACATTGATATGTAAAGTTTTTCCAACTATAAGAATATATTTTATCTTGCTGAATCAAACGTCTCAATTCAACTTCATTGGCAATTTGCTTTTTTCACCTAGAATTTAAATGTCTATGGAAATTCTCAGCCATCCAAGTTCTGGTTGTCCCAAAGGTGCTTTTTCAAGAGGCAATATAATTAATTATATTATATTTAATTATATTTAATTATAATTAAACCAGGTCTGCAGTCCAAGACCAAAATAATTTAATCACGGGCTTTAAATTCTGCAAACTGAATTTTAAAATTTTAAAGACTTCTAACAGTTTTTGGTGATTCCACCTATCATGTTATGAAACAGCAGAGGGGAAATCAAATGTGGTTCATTTCTAGTGTGACTTTTAATTACATATCATTTACCTTTCCAGCCTTGCTATTTTATGGTTGTTTTCAGGTAGCACCTACTTTTCCTTGATTGCCATCTGAATTCCTCTCCATATCAGCCCATTAAGAAGCATTAATAGTGGGCCAATCACATGGTTCTTAGGCAGTAAAATTGATTGCCCTTGGTCAAATAATTCTTTGTAGTGGACTGAAGGAGTAATCACTTTAAGGCAATAATGGCCCTGCACTGGATTACTAATTACTGAATTAACCATATACTGGATTGTGCAACCCCACAAACCTAACCACGATGAAGCAAGTTTATCATGTTCTACAAACGGAGCCAATAATTATTTAACAGATTTGGTTATGTATGTTGTACGAACACAGATCTCTCTCTCTCTCCTCAACAACTTTCATTATCTGCTCTTTCATCCAACCCATCTATCAGTTATCTAATTCTTCCATCCCCCTACCAATACCATTCACATCCTATTACTTGTCTATTTCTCCTACTTCCTTTCCCATAGTATTCACTGCAGATAGAATAGCATGCCGTGAGTGTAATTTTAATCAGTGAATCCTGGAACAGAATTTATTTCTTTAAACAGGTTCGGTTTGAACAAAATTATCTAGAGAACCAGATTTTGTTTAAAAAAAATGTCTACATATATGTATGTTTTCACTGGGCCCCTTTTCTAGCATGACATTAGAAGAGCTCCTGACAGGTTAAGCCATCTTGCTGTCGTGCAAATTACACATCCAAGTTCATTTTGTTGAAAAAAAGCTTCCCTGCTTGCATGGCCAGCTGGATGTCATGAGTCCTCGTCTAGTGCATAATTGTGATTTGGAATGACAATGTTTTAGACAGTGCCAAGACTTCTTCTGCATACAATTCACTGTTTATGTGCCCTGAATGCCTGCCATACAGCGAAAGACTCTGAGGAATTCCTCGTTATCCTATGGCTTAGAATGATCAAGTATTTTAGGCAGGCACAAAATTATCTTCTATGCCGTTTTAGCAATTAATTTGACAGTCTCCCCCCCCCCCCCCAGTCTTTGTTTTGTCCATTTGAGACAGATTGCAAATCCCAGTGCCCTTTCTCTGTCCTGTATTATACCTCCCACATGGATGGCATTTTAGTGAATATCAATTAATTCCCAGTGCTAAATGTATTTTTAGCTCAGCCTTGCTGCTAAGCAATGGAGAAATGAAAAATGGCATATCTGTGAATAAGTTAAAGTATGCAAATAACCAGTAGCCCTTTTTTCTCAATTCAGCCACTCTGGATTGATAGTTAGAAACCCAGCCCTTGTGAAAGGGAAGATCTCTCTCTTCTGAATTCCTTAACACTAAACATTTTCTGAAATATTTTGGCTTGGCTTTTAGCTAACAAAAATTACACTTCTGGATTTAGATAAGGAGTAGATAGTTTTAATTCCCAGAGGAAGATCCATCTGGAAGACAGCATTCTACATAAAAGTTTCAAGTATATGCATTTAATGTATGAAAATAACACGATACTTCTATATCCCCGGTATATGTTCTTTTGTTTTTAAAGGAACTTGGGCACCAGAAGTTGTCATTACAATCAACAAAACTTAATCCTTTGGATGAGAAAGCCTTCCCAGGTGCATCAGGAGGAAGTCCGCTACGCCAGCAAAACCAATTACATGTGCTCTCACCCAATTAGTTTCTAATTATGGCCTTNATTCAATAACCGCTTCCCAGTGTTCCTGTCAGCGGGAGCTGCGCTGGCTTATGCGTCTGTGTAGGATGGGGCTCAGCTTTTCTCGTCTCTTCCTTTCTAAGCTGGCTGACTGAATTTAATTTAATTGAAATGCCGTCAGAGTGATTCCGTACTGTATTTTACCACCTCAAAAGGTACCCGTGCTTAATGGCAACTTGTTCCTAAGGAGGGGAACTGGGATAGAGAGGCCTCCCAGTGAAGTCCCATGCTGAGAAGCCAAAACCATAAAGGGGAAGCACTAGACAGAGGTAAGTTGACCCAAGGCACCAAAACACAAGATAATCCCTCCCCCCTTTGGGAAGAGCACAGGAGCTGCCTGAAGGGATTAGAAACCAGGAGGGAGACACAAAAGACATGTGTGTGTGTGTGTGTGTGGAGAATAGTCAGAAAGAATTAGATAAATAGAATCCAGGCAGCTGGAGAGGATGGGACTTAGTGTCCAGCATATCTGAGGGCATCAGGGAAAAACTGTTTTACTCTGCCTCTGGAGATTGGGCAGGTGGTCCTTGGCCTTCAACAGTTTAGTGACCATTCAAAGTCACATCAGTACTGAAAAACGTGACTTATGAGCATTTTTCATACTTATTACTGTTGCAGCATCCCCACGGTCATGTGATCAAAATTTGGATGTATGGCAACTGGTTCATATTTATGATGGTTGCAGTGTCCTGGGCTCATGTGATCATCTTTTGTGACCTTCTGACAAGTAAAGTCAATGGGGAAGTCTGATTCGCCTAAAAATCATGTTACTAAGTAAACAACTGCAGTCATTCACTTAACAACTGTGGCAAGAAAAATTAATTAAAAATGTCACACTTAGCAACAGAAATGTTGGGCTCCACTGTGGACAGAAGTCAAGGACTACTTGTATATATATCCAAGATCATACTGTGAATTGATGAATTGGAAAGAAGTGTGGGTATATCTCCAATAGAAGCACTTGCTCTTAGAGAAAGCTGGTCTCTGCCCCCTCCATCCCACAGCAATTTTAACAATCTCTAATCTCTCAGATATATTTTTGTTTAGCATTTTCCATTTCCTATGGGTTATAATCTGTCCTTCTTTCCTTTACTTCTTTCCACCATCACATACCGCCTTTTTCCTGGTCCCTACTTTAACTGTACTCGGCCTTCAAAAAATCATTTCTGGGGGTCTTCTAGTCCAGGGGTAGGCAACCTTGGCTCTTTTATGACTCGTGGACTTCAACTCCCAGAATTCCTGAGCCAGCCATGCTGAGGGGAAAGGGAGAGGTTTCGATGCTGAGCCATAAAAGAGCCAAGGTTGCCTACCCCTGTTCTAGTCCAATCTCTGCTCAAGGCAGGAGCCTTATACCAATCCCAGTCAAATGGTCTTGTCTTGTCAAATAAGACCTTTTCTTCCTTGGCTTCATCTCTCAAAAACATTTTTTAAAAAGCTAAACCTACCTCCATAGGTTTTTCAGCGTTCTGCCTTTTCCATGAGATTTTATAATATAAGGCTGTCTCTTGCAGCCTTAGATCAGTCTTTCAGAAAGATCTGGTAGGAGCTGATAAATAATTATTAGTATTCAAGGGAATAGAATGGTGTGGTAATCAAATAACTGCAATACAATATCTACAATATCCAAACGAATAAAAACCAAACTGACATGGATAGTTTCATTACTGACTGCTCCATACTTACTAATTTATTCATAAAAGAAAATCTGCATGCCCAAAGGAATATGCCAAAAAAAGTGGGAAACATGATGCAGCTTTTTAAAAAAGCTTGATTTCACTTAACCTTAATATATTTATTTATTTATTTATTCATTCGTTTATTCACTTTTAATGCTGCCTGATTCTAATGACTCTGGGCAGCCTATAAAAATAACATAAAAAAAAAAATGCAAGAAATGAATCCATATAAAAATAATCACAAAATCATTACAAGAGGTTAATACAAACAACAAAATATACAATATTATATATATATATATATATATATATAAAACTATATATATATATAAAACTATATATAAGGGAGGAGGAGGAGGGAGATGGAGAGAGAGGAGGAGAGAAGGAAGAAGAAGAAGAAGAAGAAGAAGAAGAAGAAGAAGAAGAAGAAGAAGAAGAAGAAGAAGAAGAAGAAGAAGAAGAAGAAGAAGAAGAAGAA
>NW_015387169.1:16641-77283 GCF_001527695.2 Protobothrops mucrosquamatus
GAAGAAGAAGAAGAAGAAGAAGAAGAAGAAGAAGAAGAAGAAGAAGAAGAAGAAGAAGAAGAAGAAGAAGAAGAAGAAGAAGAAGAAGAAGAAGAAGAAGAAGAAGAAGAAGAAGAAGAAGAAGAAGAAGAAGAAGAAGAAGAAGAAGAAGAAGAAGAAGAAGAAGAAGTCTGGTGGCAGAAACAGATGAGTAGCCATTGTGATGTCAAAAAAACCTCCACCTTGTATTTCCATTATTCACACTTAAAGGAAAAGGCATCCACTTGGCTTCCTTGTGCCCATCTCAATGCCATCTCTATGTTATTGTAATGGAACTAGCTTCTGTTAGCTTAACAGCTGTATAGTCCCAGTCTGACTCTGTCTACAATTTGTTATTTGCAACACAAAAGAAGGTCCATTGTATAGAAAGATCTCTAGTTCCTAGGTGCTGTGCAGTTCTTTGCATGCATAAAAACTGAAGTCCTGGTTGCTGTGTGCAGGGATCATGGGAGGGAGGCCAGACCAAGACTGCCCAGCCAGACTGCCCAGCCAGTTTCCCCAAGGAGAGGGGAAACTACAGTACAGTAGATGGGAAATGGTCTCTTTCCTTTGAGATAACAAATTAACCACATGAATGGACTGAAGCTGTAACTCTAATCAGGAGTCCATCACTTCCTCCAGTTGAGCTTGATTAGGAGTCCCCTGAAGACAGGAAGACCTACTGGGGGTGGGAGAACACTAAGGAAAGGCATGCAGAGGAGGGAGGAGGCATGGGGAATAGCTGACAGATGAACGCTGCCAAGGCATGGGCAGGAATGAAAACCAAAGAGATGTTGATTGCCACAAGGAGAAAAAGATACAGCTAGAAGCAGTGTTGGTCTATCCTGCTTGAGGCAGTCCTAGGAGCTAGGAGGTCCCAAAGGAAGGCTGTGTAAGTGAGAACGTTTCATCACCTTCTTGGATGAAAGAATGACAAAAGCTCTCTTCGGCTATTAGTTAAAATGAATGCAGGGATGGGTCTGTACTGAGTAGCTCTGGTGCCCTGACACAGTATGAACACCCCTCTTTCTGAGATTTCTGCATAGAAAATGAGGTTGGTTTAGTACATGCAGGTATAGGATTACAGATATCCAACATGTTGGTGTTTCATCTTGGCTTCTGCCAGAGGGACTCGAAGAGGATTGAAGCTTTGTGTGTTGCCTAACCTTATGGTGAAATACACAGCTGTTTTTATAGGGTTTCAAAAGTATCCTCTAAAGAGCAATTAGCAATTTGGGGGCCACAGAGGCTACCTGAAAATGTGAGTGCCTAAAGAAAGGCTGTGGTTGTGTGGCCCACCTTCCAAGCAATTAATCACTAAACCACTGTGCAATTCATAATCCCTCTTATATGATTTTAAAGTCACCAGGGTTATTGTATCAGGTTGTCAGAACACACATGTATTCTGTCTTTCTCCTTTTGTATACATATATAAAAAATGACCTTTAAAATTCTGCCTTGCAGATGCAATCATTTGTTAAGCAAGTAATCCAACCATCTTGTCATGACGAGCCCCAGTGTTTGTTCGGGTCATTTTGTTTGTTTATAGAACATTTCATTATAAACCTAAAAATTAAAAATCTGGCAAGACTCCACTGAACCAGTCCAGAAAGTATGCTTTTAATAAATCATTATAATTGCTACTTACATGTATTGATGCTAAGAGTATGCTTTCATCCAACCATTACTACCAGAAGTAATGAAAAGGTATGTATAGTGTTCTCTCATGTTAGAAACTCCACCTCCGAGGTCAGTAAATATCTTTTGAAAGCTTTGAGAAAGTTGAATACATGTATGGTTTTGGAGGAGTGTGGAGACAATTACAGTCATCAGCTGCATCACAATAATACCAGGGAACATAAGACAAAAACTGGCTCAGGCTGTCCTCTAAGTACATGGTTCCAGAGACCAGGGATGAGGAGCTGAAATTGAGTGATATCAAGACTGTAGGCCAGTGGTGGCGAACCTATGGCACAGGTGCCAGAAGCGGCACTCATAGCCCTCTCTGTGAGCACACGCGCCATCGCCCCAGTCTTAGGCCTTCAGCTGGGTTTTATAAAACCTTTTCGCTTTAGGCAAAAAAAAAAAAAGGTTCAATCAGTCAATTTCAACTTCTCACGGGAAAAAAAAGATCTCGCAAAGTTGGAATTGATTGATTGAACTTTTTAGTCCCACCCAGTCTGCCATTACAACCGCAGCCATGCCCACCCAAAGGGCCATGCCCCCCAATGGGCCATGCCCACCCAATGGGTCACACCCACCCGTCACTCGACGATGCATAAGTGGGTTTTGGGTTGCAGTTTGGGCACTCAGTCTCTAAACTGTAGGCTCAAGGGTGGGATTAGCCCTGATACCCTTATTCTTCTGTCCAGAGAAAAGTGCTTGCCCCTGCACTGCTAGGCACAAGCAACAAGAATCACTCTGCGAATGGGCCCAAGTTGATATTTTATTGTTGATCACCTATATTACAAGACTCTCACCAGACTGTCTTGCCTTCCCTTGGGAAACAGCGGCATAGACCTCAGGGTTTGACTTCATACGTTTCCTCCCTGAATCAAGTCCAAGCTGGAATGTTTCTCTGTCCTCCCTAGAGGGGGTCCCCTCCCCTTCAGCTGGTGAATCCACCCCATGCACAGTGTATGCACATCCACATGCATTATTCAGTCCGAAGATGAAGGAATGAGATAGAAGCACCAGTAATGGCTCTCCACTGTCTTCCCCAATTGAGAACAATGCAGGATAATTTCTGGAGCAATTTGCCTGTTTTGAAATGTCAGTCAAAACTGTTTCATCCTGACTGTAAAGATCTGAGGATTTATGAATATTATGCTTGAATAACGAGACTAGTTGCTTTATAAATGAACAAATGCATTTCTTTATAGAACACTTTTTTCCAGATGTATTCTACAGTAGTCGTACGATAAATACATACATGTATGCAGACACAGATTTAATCCCCCCTTCCCTCTTCAGGCCCTTTTTTTTTAGATAATCAGAAATGATTAAGATACGGTGTCCATCACACTTGCTAAGATGCCATATTGTGAAATGATAAAAGGAAATTATTTTAGAAAATATCTGAAAGGCTTACTTGTAAAATGTTAAACACTTTTTGTAAAAGAAAATGTTTCACAATATAGTCAAGGTGGTTGATACCTACTGGAATCATTATATAATTATTTTTTATTAACTAGGCTCAGGGATACTGTACATCAGCACTGCCCATCCTGGTGCCTTACAGATATGTCAGACTACATTTTGATCAAGTTATGGTTATAATATATCACACCTGTAAGACACAACCAAGTGGGAAAGGTTGAGGTATACAAATCAAACTAGAGATGGAGACCATCCTCAAATTTATATAACCAAGTTTTGTAGATAGGGAGTGGAAGGTAAAATAGAGGAGGAAAGTCCATTTGACAGTGCCAGAACAAGGAGGTGAGTTTTTAATGGATTTTGGAACTGAGATGAACTTTAATTGGTCTCCATGCTAGGACAGAGGCATCCAACTATCCCACAATCTGAGCTCTGGCTTATAATGGCAGCCAACTAATTTTTTTTCCTGGCAACATGAATATTGCTTCTGGGAAAAAATACATTTGAGGTTAGCAATGTGGGTTGGCATTTCCTTGGTTTATTGAGGAACAGCCTTCAGGGCAATTTGCTTTTTCCAGGTAGATATCATTCTCTGCTCCTATACTCATCTATCTCACAGGATATAGATAGATCTAGTTCTCAAAAAGAGCAGAAGAGAAAGTAAATTCAGGAAATAAGCATGGCAAAGAGAGGGCAACCTCAGCTGGGTCAAGTAATTTTTAGTCTTTTGTTATTTTCTTGATTGCTGTTAGCCATCCACAATTGTTTTATATAATATGGGTGGCCATACAAATATTTTAAATCAATCAATTAAATTTCTATGTGTCTGATGATGATGATGGACTACTGATGATATGGAGGCATATTGGATTATATTACATTCCTCCTCTAAAGTCTGGAGTGATTATAGGGGTTTGTATTTTTATGCTTTGTATTTGTACTGTTTTTAATACGCTGTGCACCGCCCTGAGTCCTGCGGGAGAAGGGCGGTATATAAATTAAATTATAATAATAATAATATAATAATAATTCAGTCCAGACACAGAATTGCTGCTTCATCTGTTATTTGGTGGGAACTGTTCTTTGGATTCTGAAAGAAAATACAGAGGTTGACCTGTGATCAGAAGGTCAAACAGATACTATCCAGTGAGTCTCTGCAGAGGCACTGGTGACACTTGAAAACTTTTAATGGCCATTTAGAGATGCTGCAAAACCCAAACCAAACAAAACCACAGATGCAAACCCCTCATTCGTAATCTAAACTGTCTGTATGGGTCGAATTACTTGCAATATTTATCCTTAACCATATTTCATTGGAAAAAGGACATGCAGAGGATTTGAACCAGACTGAGATCCTAACATAGAAGGTAAAGATGACTTTAATTCTTTACCTCCCACAGTGACCTCGGTTCAAATGGTCCTGACCCCATGTCTTTGGTTTACATTTCTAAAAAGTGGTCAAATGAATAATTTTTGTTTTAGCATGTAAAAAGGAAATCTAGTTAGGGACCACAGCATGACTCAAAGAGTTAAAGCACTTTTACACATCAGCTGGAGTTGCCCAACACACTTAACTTGGTTATCAAATAACGTAGCCCCTTTATGGTTCACACAAACATAAACTAACCAAACTGTTAGATCTAGCATTCATGGAAATGGGAACCTACAAGGATCCAATACAGTCATATTTGACTGCATCCAGTTTTGGTCACCACGATGTAAAAAAGATGCTGAGACTCTAGAAAGAGTACAGAGAAGAGCAACAAAGATGATTAGGGGACTGGAGGCTAAAACATATAAGGAACGGTTGCTGGAATTGGGTATGTCTAGTTTAACAAACAGAAGGACGAGGGGGCACATGATAGCAATGTTCCAATATCTCAGGGGCTGCCATAAAGAAGAGGGAGTCAAGCTATTTTCCAAAGCACCTGAAGGCAGGACAAGAAGCAACGGACGGAAACTAATCAAAGAGAGAAGCAACCTAGAACTAAGGAGAAACTTCCTGACAGTTAGAACAATTAACCAATGGAACAACCTGCCCCCAGAAGTGGTGAATGCTCCAACATTGGAAGTTTTTAAGAAGAGACTGGACAGCCGTTTGTCTGAAATGGTGTAGGGTTCCTGCCTGGGCAGGGGGTTGGACTCGATGACCTTCAAGGTCCCTTCCAACTTTATTATTATTATTATTATTAAGGATAGCCTTCTCAAAAATGAGGGGACTGGTGAAAGGGAGTAAAAAGCCAAGAAGGCCCAATCCCTCCACTGTGTTATAAGTTTATTTAAAACTACAATGAGGTTCAAATGGGATATATCCCACCATGTAATAAAGGTTCGACTAACTCCAGGAAGAGGCCACCAAGCTTTCTAGTAACATTCAGGAAGCTGTAAAGGTTAAAAAAGCTTCCTTCAGGAAATGGAAAATCTGTCCTAACAAGAAGAACAAAAAGGAGCACACAAACTCTGGGAGAAAGTGCAAAGCGATAATAAAGAATGCAAAAAGGAGGAGGAGGGTTTGAAGAGCGCATGTCCAAAAGCATTAAGGAAAGCAATAAGAATTCTAAATATATTTGAAGCAAAAAAGGGAGGACGAGGGAACAGTTGGACTGTTAAGATAACAAAAGTGTGAAAGGGATGCTCAGGAAAGAAATGGAAATTGCAGAGAAACAAAATTACTTTCTTGCATCTTTATTTATTACTGAAGACAGTAGCTGAGCTTATATTGAGTTTTCGGGACAACTAAAGCATAATGAGCTAAAAGAGAAAGATATTCTAGGATATTTTGAGAAATTGCACCTTCTGAAATCTCCAGGCCTTAAAGACATCCACCCAAAGTACTTAAAGCACTTAATTGTGGACTGCCTGATCTAACAAAACTATGTCTAAAATTGGCTCTAGTACAAGAGGACTGGGAGATAGCCATTGTAATGCCAACTTTTAACAACAGATCTAAAGGAGATCCAATAATAAGGCAGTCAGCAAAATGCCAATTCCAGACAAATTGGCATAAACAAGCAACCAAAGAAAAAAACAAGTAGGCACATAGAGGAACAAGCACTGCTGAAGGACAATTAGTATAGATTCCCCCTAAGTAAGTCTTTTCTCATCAAGGAAAGGATAAGCAATGGGTGGCCAAGTTTAAAAATGATAACAAACATTTGAAAATGAGGAGCACCAAAAGCCATTGGTAAGGCCCCAAAAGGATTTATTTAAACTGGGTAAATGGACAAATAAATGACAAATGGCCTTCACTTACAGCAAGTATTAAAAAAAAATCACGCATATTCTTATGTAGTGTTTCTCAACCTTGGCAACTTTAAGAAGTGTGGGCTTCAACTTCAGAATCCCCCACCAGCAATCTGGGAATTGATGTCCATACAACTTAAAATTGTCAAGGTTGAGAAATACTGCTCTAATAGGTTCTGAGCTGTTTGTAACTAAACAGGGAAAAGATAATAAGCTCATAGAAGATAGCTCAATAAAGTATAGAATAGCATAGTGGTATTTGCTTTGGTCTGCTTGCTTTTCTACAAAAGTGGAATCTCTACTAACATTTCAACTTTGTTCGCAGTACTGCAAAGAGTAACACAGTAGTCCATGTTTGCTTAATGCAGAAGTCTTCAAACTTGGCCCTTTTATGACTTGTGGACTTCAATTCCCAGAATTCCTCAGCCAGCATGCCTGGCTGAGGAATTCTGGGAGTTGAAGTCCATAAGTCATTAAGGGGCCACATTTGAAGACCCCTGGCTTAATAGCTCACTTGATGATTATTTTTATTCCTTTTACAATTTTTGCAAACTTTCCCAATTCAGAAATTGTGGGTGGCATACAATAAACACATACATATTATAGAATAAGAGACATTTATAGAACAATATATTCAAGGAAGCTCCAAACGAGCTATGTAGGTATGCATTTACATATGCATTGATATAAAGAGCAACTTCAACTTCAGGAGTTAAAGAGTAAATTTTATCCTGCCCTTGTTTTTTGGCTTTGTTTTGTTCCATGTAATATGTAACATTTGTAAGCTAATTTGTTTACTTATTACATGTATAGGCCACCCATATCCCTCACAGCTCTCAGCAGTGTACAGTATAATTTGGAACAATTTGGAACAATTACAACAAACACAAAAGTGTCTTTTAAGGGAACAACTATAGGCAATGTAATGTGTGTAGTTAGTTTCTTAAACCTATGCGAAGGATAGGCTAATGTTTTGTTTCTGCCATGGATGGTAAAGTCTGAAGAGCATGAAGAACTGTCCTTTTACCAAATGTTAAAATTATTTCTATGTCTCCATTTCAAAGACAATAGCCATTGTGTTTAAAGTGTTTTCAGATGCTAAATACAGCGTATATACATTATTTAATGGGCAGAAAAAGATTAAGGATCTACCATGCAGAATAGACACATACACAGCTCAGCATGTGCAGATATGCATTGTATGTAGACATGAGAAGGAGAAACTGAGGCTTTGCCCAGACTCTTTCCTTACCCCCATCTATTCAAAGTCCAACCATCATATAACCCAGTGGTTCTCAACCTTTTTAATGCCACGACCCCAACCGGTCGTAAGTCGAGGACTAAATCGGTCGTAAGTCGGGGACTAAACCAGTCGTAAGTCGAGGACTACCCAACCGGTCGTAAATCGAGGACTTTCCCTGCCCGGGAGCGCCGCGCATGCATGGTTCTGCCCCCTGCGCCAGCCGAGGCGTAGCTGGCAAGCGGCAGAGACGGAGCAGGCTGACCACCAGCTGGCCCAGCCCAAGGGAGGTAAGGCACCCGCCGGAAAAGGGGAAAAAAATGGCGGACAAAAAAAATGGCGGACAGCCTTGCTTGGCGACCTCCATGAAATGGTCGATCGACCCCAAATGGGGTCCCGACCCACAGGTTGAGAACCACTGATATAACCTATATGTGTAGATGGCCTATGCATGATGATGGTGAACCTTTTAGAGCCCCAGTGCCCAAACTGCAACCCAAAACCCACTTATTTATCGCCGGGTGGGCGTGGCCGCGGTGGTCATGGCAGACTGGGTGGGCGGGGCCAGGGCAGCGGGGGCAAGTCCCTCGCCATCTCCGGGGCACGGCATGCGTGCCCACAGAGAGGGCTCTGAGTGCCGCCTCTGGCACGTGTGCCATAGGTTCGCCACCACTGATCTATACCCTTGATAAACAGAAGTCAGTTCATAGGCTAGGAAGGATACACCTATTTACATAATATGCAGGTAAAAGCTTCCATAGGCAAGATCTCTTTTTGTGGAGCTTACTTGATAGGAACCTGTGGCTGAGACTGCAAATCCCCCCCTTCTATACATTTACACTCATCAATATCCGAGGCAAGGTTCATGTGCATTCTGAATGATAAACAATCCATCTGATGCTGGGAGAAAGAATTCTCTTTCTTCTGCTGTTCTTGATAAGGATGATGTGAAGGGGAAAAAAGATTAGGGCTACCAAATCTCAGTGAGCTCTAGATTGCCATGAGGAGTCAGAGAAAATTAATTATCTGTGATCATCTAGTGACTGTCTTTTTTAAAAAAAGATTTCACAATTTCCAGTCCTCGTGGGACATGAACAAGAAACAGCACCTAGAGCGAGGCATTGTGGCAGATGGAATCAGTTTCAATTTGGCAGAGAAACTGCCTTTTCTTTTTCAGCCTAATATTTTTAATTCACTTGTCATTATTATAGCTCTGTTAAGTACTATAAAGAATTCAGAATGGCAGAAACATTTATAGCAGAATGCAGAGGAGCTGGTGGTGGGTCAAACTGCAACCGAAGTATTTCCTTGAGGCTTCCATAAATAAAGGCTGTCCAGAGACAGATAATCGCCATTTGCTGTCAAAAGGTCAGTTCATAGTTCATGGTTGCAGAGCCTGCTGCCTTTAAATCTGTGGGAAATCCCAGTGAGTGTATGGGAGGAAACATCAAAACTAAAAGACCTGCTGTGGGGGGCACCATAAGCTGCAATTTCTGGTGCTTTTAAAACTATGCATGGCCCTTATCTATCACAACCATGTAACACAAAACTGAAAGGTCCTTTCTCAGTTCTCCATCCTTCTATCCTCTATCGGCATTCTGGGAAGTCTGGCTATATCTGTTTTCCCAGATATAGCTGGGAAGCTGCAACCACTTATTCTGGTGCAGGAAGAATCCTTCCTTCTTTCTTTCTTTCTTTCTTTCTTTCCTTCCTTCCTTCCTTCCTTCCTTCCTTCCTTCCTTCCTTCCTTCCTTCCTTCCTTCCTTCCTTCCTTCCTTCCTTCCTTTCCCTTCCCTTCCCTTCTTTCCACCCACTAGGATTTTGGACTAATGACTCAAGTTACCAGGTCCAGAAATTTTGGAATACATAATCCAACTCTAAAGTAAGATGTAAACAGCAGAGTTCGTGAGAAACAAGACAGATAAACCAAGTCATGGAAGGCCAAGATCTGCATCTAAGATATAACTATTTTTAATTAGCAAATGACAGACATTGTGCAGAACAAAAATAAAATTACACAATTGAGAAAAACAGACCTATTAATAAAAAAAAAATCCCTACTCCTTCTGTCTGTGCTTTTTTTTTTTTTTTTGCCAGTTTTACCCTATTGGTTCTTGTTCTTTTAAGGCTTGTGCAGTAGAGGACCTGAATCCTAAGACCAGAACTCATTATTCTGTTCCTACAATCTTGCCTCTCTCAGAACACGCAGCCAAGGGCAGCTGGAGACAAAGATATTTTGAGTGCATCTTCCAGTCTAAATTCAACCTCCCTGTTTCTCATTCAAAGAGATAACCATGTACATAACCTGCAAGCACCTATGCCTGCTATCATTTCTCATATGGAATAGCAGCAATAAAAGGAATGAGCATGCTTGTTGCTTTGGTGTGAATAGGCTCCTAAACAAGGGCAAATGTGAAAAAAAAATGTGAAGCAAAAAAACAAGCTAGGTTGTATTTATTGGTTCATCAAAGACAATGTGTAAATACATCCTTCCCCGATCAAGGGTATTCCAGATGTATTATCCAGAATTGTAGGCACTCTAATCTGACACTAACTTTGTAATATCCCAAAGGTTCTTTCAAAATGCAACTGGACTTTCTCGTTTTGCTTGAAAACGTTTGATTTCTCATCCAAGAAGCTTCTTCTTCAGTTCAGTGAAGCGTCTTCAAGCAAAACAAGAAAGTCCAATTGCCTTTTGAAAGAAAGCACCTTTGGGGCAACCATGAACTGGAACTAGACTACTGAGAATCTCCATAGCCATTTGACTTTGCAATGGTGCTCTAAAAATAGGTGCTCTAAAAAGATAGCCAAATAAGTTGGAAAGTAAATGCAAGTACCCAAAATAATCTGGTTGTTTTTTTTTAAAGGACATCCTTACTCCAGGCTGGCACACACCTGGAAATCTACAGATCAACTCTTTCCTGCACTTATTAATAATGTGGTTTTTGTTGCTGCTTGGAAACACCACCTAGCTTTTCAGACTGGGATAGCAGATCCCATCCAGTTAAAATGAACACAATGAGAAAAAGCTGCTGTAGCTCACTATAGAACAGGGGTCTTTAAACTTGGCCCTTTTATGATTTGTGAACTTCAATATTTACATGAAAGCTGGGACATGACCGCTGAAGTAAAGACAAGGATAGAGAAAGCTCGAACAGCATTCTTCAAAATGAAAAAGGTCTTCTGCAGACATGACATAAGCCTAAGACTGAAAATCAGGCTTGTCAGATGCTATATTTTTTCTATCCTGCTCTATGGAGTAGAGAATTGGTCTCTGACAGAAGGCCACCTGAAGAGACTAGAAGCATTTGAAATGTGGATTTACAGGCGGCTGTTATGTATAAGCTGGGTTGACAAGATTAGAAATGAGGAGGTAAGCTGCCTGGGAAAGCCAAGGGAAATCATCAAAACAATTAAAAAAATGAAAATTAGAATATTTCGGACATGTGATGCGACACCCAGAAAAATACGGCATACTCCATTTAATCCTCCAGGGAAAGATTGAAGGCAAACGAGGTCCAGGCAGAAGAAGAACATCATGGCTTCAAAATCTAAGGGACTGGTTTGGACAAAACTCAGCAGCACTTTTTCGTGCGGCTGCTGATAAAAACAGGATCGCCAACATGATCGCCAACGTCCAATAATGGATATGGCACAAGAAGAAGGACTTCAATTCCCGGAATTCCTCAGCCAGCATGCTTGGCTGAAGAATTCTGGGAGTTGGAGTCCACAAGTCATAAAAGGGCCATGTTTGAAGACCCCTGCTATAGAACATTGCATTTTATTTGACGCAGACTCTAGAACAGCACCTCCAGTCTCTGGCAATTTCAACATAAAGCAAAGATAGGACTTTAGATAGAAAGGCCCATACTGAGGGGTTTTTCCCTTTCTCCGTTATCCTCATTTGTTGTTATTGGTTTGATCAAAGTTCCATATGGGTTGTGTTACACAAAGTAAAATTGCTGATTTGTTTCTCTGTTTCCTACCCTTGATGGGCTATTTATGATGTAATTAAGCTAATTACAAGTAATGAGAGTCCTACTAGCTCTGAGCCAAGCTCTTTCCCATTTAACAAATTCACAGGTGGTAGGAAACTGAAAAAAAAAAAAACCTTGGGGATGAAATGTTTCTTTACTCTCAAGTGTTTTTAATGCAAGGCACTTCTCAAATTGAGAGGCATTTTGGAATATGTGATAACCTAACATCCTCCAGGAAATTCAGAAACAATCAACTCAGTGAGGTTGATTTGGAATCGCAGCAGGAATCAAAGCCTCTCATGCTTGAAAATGAGCAGGGAGGTTTTTTCAGTCAGTTTAGGCTTTTTTAAATATATATATATATAAGAGGATCAAACTCCTCTTCAGGAATACTAACAATAGAGAAAAAAATCCTTATGTACGAAGCCATTCTAAAAGTTAAATGCTTTTCATGTCACAGGAACCCAGATCAGCCCTAATTCAGATTCATAACTCCAGTGTCATTTATAAAGCTTTAACAAAGTGTTTCTCAATTTCAACAACTTTAAGATATGTAGACTTTACCCCCCCCCCCCCAGTT
Organism: Protobothrops mucrosquamatus; assembly: GCF_001527695.2. Taxonomy (NCBI): domain Eukaryota; kingdom Metazoa; phylum Chordata; class Lepidosauria; order Squamata; family Viperidae; genus Protobothrops; species Protobothrops mucrosquamatus. Next base: position 28,799 of record NW_015387169.1, read on the forward strand.
CCCCAACATTCTGGCCGAGGAATTCTGGGAGCTGAAGTCCACATACCCTAAAGTTACCTGTAACTTTGTAACAGTGTATTATTAGCACAGCGATGATGATGATGATGATGATGATGATGATGATGATGATGATGATGATGATGATGATGATGATGATAAAGTTGGAAGGGACCTTGGAGGTCATCAAGTCCAACCCCCTGCTCAGGCAGGTAACCCTATACCATTTCGGACAAATGGCTGTCCAGTCTCTTCTTAAAAACTTCCAGTGTTGGAGCATTCACAGCTTCTGGAGGCAGGTTGTTCCACTGGTTAATTGTTCTAACTGTCAGGAAATTTCTCCTTAGTTCTAGGTTGCTTCTCTCTTTGGTTAGTTTCTACCAATTGCTTCTTGTCTTGCCTTCAGGTGCTTTGGAGAATAGCTTGACTCCCTCTTCTTTATGGCAGCCCCTGAGATATTGGAACACTGCTATCATGTCCCCCCTCGTCCTTCTCTTCATTAAACTAGACATACTCAATTCCAGCAACCGTTCCTTATATGTTTTAGCCTCCAGTCCCCTAATCATCTTTGTTGCTCTTCTCTGTACTCTTTCTAGAGTCTCAACATCTTTTTTACATTGTGGTGACCAAAACTAAATGCAGTATTCCAAGTGTGGCCTTACCAAGGCATTGTAAAGTGGTATTAATACTTCGCGTGATCTTGACTCTATCCCTCTGTTAATGAAGCCCAGCACTGTGTTGGCTTTTTTGGCAGCTGCAGCACACTGCTGGCTCATATTTAAGTGATTGTCCACTAAGACTCCGAGATCCCTCTCACAGTTACTACTATTGAGCAAGGTCAGGGCTTTTTTTCTCATAGAATGCCCAGAACGGAGTTTCGGCACCTTTTTTGGATGGAACCTTGTAGGGTAGGCAAGGCGGGTTGTATGACATGTGTGAGTTCCGGCACCTTTTTTTTTTAAAGAAAAAAAAGCACTGAGCAAGCACATTCTCCTTCTGAATGTGGTATNCTAGAAGGGTTCTGAATGGCCCTCACCATTTTATTTATCTTTTTATTCGATTGGCTGCTCATCTCAAACAGGTAACTTTGGGCAGTGAACAATAATAAAATCAATTAAAAACTAATTTACAATACCAGTACAAAAAGAGAAATTAAATATAGTTAGTCCTTGACTTTTGACTGGTCATTTGATGACATTCACAGTCCTACAGCTGAGAGGAAAATGCATTCTGAGCTTTTCAGAACAAGGGCATTTGCTACTGTTTTCCCCTCCAGAGGGGAAAGTACTAGTGAATGCCACTGTTCTCATGATCATTCTCCCTGGTAGGATGGAGAGAAGGCCCAGGCCTCTAGTGTGTGGTGAGAGGCCAGAGCCCTCTTCTGTCCCACCATTCCTGGGAGACCTGGCCCCTCTCCCCAGTGTTCTACTTTATGGCCTGTGTAGTTGCTTAACAACCACATTGGGAGAAATGGCGTTGTGGTCATTGAGTAAGGCAGCTATGGAAGATCACACAGACTGGCTACAAACAATGGCATGGCAAAGTAGCAACAATGGTGAACTGGAATATCTGCAAGAAATACCATTTGCCTGTAAGCAAGAACTGGTGGGATCACAAAACAGACAAGTAGAAAATGAAGAAGCTAAAGTACTTTGGAACTTAGAATTCAAACAGACAAGCACCTGACACATAACACCCCAGACTTAACAACTGTCAATAAGAATGAGAAAAAAGAAAGACTCTGTACTGAGTGTGGCAATACTTAGAGGCAGCGTAATAGAAGGGAAAGCACAGGAGAAAATCACAAAATACAAAGACTTGCAAATAGAAGCAGAATGACTGTGCAAACGAATGCAAAGATAGTACCAATAGTGATAGACACTTTGGGTGTAATCCCAAAATATCTGGAGCACCACTTGAACACCATCAGCACTGACAAAATCACCATCAGTCAAAAGGCGGCTTTACTTGGACAGCTTATATCCTGCGCAACAATATATTTAGCACCATCAACAACATTTGCCTATCCCAGGTGCTTGGGAAAAACCTGATTGGTGGATAAAAATGCCAAATCCAGTCATAATAAAATACATTAAACTGGTATGCTACCTGACTCCCAGTGACTCTGGGTGATTCACAACAATCAAACAAAGACATTACAATAAAACTGATAAAAGGTAGCAAAAATGATAGACCTGATGGAATAAATCAAAGAATGAATAGACAGACAGACAGATAGACAGACAGATGATAGATAATTACCACAAAAATTAGTCTTGATGGTTACATAGAAAAAACACTAGTTGATTAATAAAATTGTCGCAGTTGCTGCCAGTAGAAATCATGACTTGCAATCTCCCATTGTTTGAGACTATTTTACCATTGGGATGATTCAGTCCTCAACTGAGGACTGGAAAAAAAATGAATTCACTCTTTCTGAGAATGAGTAAAGAAAAAATGGTTGCTACTATATAGTGCCAGTGCAATTTTTTTTACATGATTTGTGCTCCATAATATTAAAACCCATGTTTTATTGTCCAAAGTGCTGAGTTTAGAACGGTATTTTCTGGTATCCTTATGCCATGATTTGTACTTCATTAAACAGTCATTTAATCACACTGTTCCTCCATTATTATTTGAATAAATTTATTTTATGCTGGTCATTGTCATACTCCATCTCCCTCATTATCAGAGCCTTTATTTCTTTTAAAAATATGAGCTGATTATGCGCATATTTACTTATTCACCATGGACACCTTGCTAATTTCTTCTGATGATTTCTTCTGGGTGGGGAGGAAGAGGGGGATGCTAATCCTGGCTACTTTACAGTCTTGTGCAGACATAGCCTCCATCAAAAAAAAATTTCCTGCACACACTGTGGCAGTCGCCTGGATAAGGATAAACAACTGTCTATCATTTTAGCACTTTTCCTCAGAAATGAAAGAAAAGGCCTGATCCCACAACCCCAAAGGAGGAAATATGTAATGCAATCAGAAGCTGAGACAAAATGGGCCAAGCAAATCAAAACCAATATACCCTAAGTAAAGCAATGGCCCAGCCACATGTTCCACAAACACATAGCACAATGCCCGAATAATCAGAAACCATCACCTTTAGGCAAATGTATGGCTTCTAAAATCTCACAGGCAGCTCTGTTGTTTGATGTCCTCCAAATGATAGGCAGGGTCAGAACTGAGCTAAGATACCAAAAACCAACTGAAAACCGGCTGATGAGATGAATTTTATCATTTGCTAATTGTTCCACTTAAGGGTTATCCTGGGGTTTATAAAGGGTCCAGCAAAATGCATGCCATTCAATATTTTTGAGAGTAAGGGTTCAGCAGAGAAAGCCACAATGTATCTGAAAAAAATTAACATTCAACTTCTTGGGGACCAGTAAAAAACTTAAAATTCCTCAACTATAAAATGGGGGACGATATTAATTATGCCCTTGAAAGGAGTACTAAATTAAGGAATAGAACATACCAGAAGTGCTAGCAAAACCATTAACAGTAACACAAGAATACTAGCTTAAATTCAAATATGAAGTTCCTTATCCTAGTCAACACTCTGTGCTTTGCTTATAGCACAGAGGAATGTAAAATGTAAAGTAAGCCAGAAGTAAGAAGTAAGAAGCTTGGTCTCAAAATCCTAATCTCTATGTCAAGGTCTTTCATTTTCCATACAGAGACTTTTGGTGTCTTCAGGACGGAAATCCTTGCTGGGTCTACACTATTATTTTGCCTAGAAAAAACAAACTCTCCATGGCTAATTGCCTTCAATAAATCACTCAGACATTCCCAGTATTTTCCACCAGCTTCTTTCCCCTCCCAAATTTCCTCTCGACCCTTAAAAGCCAAAGGAACTGGCTTCCAGATAAACATGTCATCCACTTTAGTCCCACGAGAGCTCCTTCTGATCTGGGATGGCTTTTGTTTTTTGCATGTTCCTATCTTCAAGGCAGTTTCCTCCAAATCTGACAAAAAACCAGATTAATCAAATGTCCCCAGATACGCCAAAATGGGCAACAAAAAAGCAATCCCCCCCAAAAAAAGACCTAATTCAAATGCAATTTTAAAGAATGTTCTATTAAAGTCTAGAAAGCCAGAATGTTATTAATGCTCTGGTTTGCAACATTTGCACCTCTCCTCTCCTCCCAGAACCTTGGGATACCTTGTAGGGTATCAGGCATAATCCTGTGAAATAGATTAGATTCAATAATTTTCTCCGTAACCCACTCCAGGAAGTTCATGAGCGATTAGGGATTTAAACCCCATTTTCCCCAGCTCGGATCCAGTGCTAGTCCTCTTCTCATGCTTGCCCAGGCATTCAATTAATACGTGGAAAAGAAGGGCAGAATTATATCTTCTTGTCACTGAATTCTCTGTGCTGGGAATAATTTGAGACTTCAGCTTCTGAAGTGCCTCTCTTTGTGTTCTGGCTTGGGGATACAATTTATCTACTCTCCCTGTATATGGAGAGCACAAAATCCAAGCATGAGAAAAGGATTTCTCTATCATCTATCTATCAATCATCTATCCATTATCTATATCTATATCTATATCTATATCTATATCTATATCTATATCTATATCTATATCTATATCTATCTATCTATCTATCTATCTATCTATCTATCTATCTATCTATCTATCTATCTATCTATCTATCTATCTATCTATCTATCTATCTATCTAGGCTCCACACATATTTGCACTTCTCAGGTGACCATGAGGACACAAGTAAACCTCCAGATGCGTATTGTGGCTTTCAGTTCTTAAGTTTAAACAAAGAAAGTGTTCAAATAAACAAATATTTTCCAAAGTTCTTGGCTGTCGACTTTTGAAAGATGCCTTTACAGACTGGAAGAACTGGTACAAGATATACACCAGCTGTTCCTCATGAATAGAGACTAATTCAGAAGGGCAGAGCAGGAATGTTCACATTCAGTAGCTGAAACAGCAGGGATAGAAGCATAGTACAAAACCGGTTGGTTAACATTTCTCTGCATGAAGAAATACTGCAAACATGGAGGGTTAAGGATCCTGTTGGAGTGTATGAAGCAATGCCACAAAAATAGGTAGGGCTGTACATTTTTTTAAAAAAAAATCTTGATAATTGTATCTATTTGCTACTTTGTTCTCAAATCTCAGATAAGGAGCAGAATGTAAAATAAGAGAATAAATAACAATAATTATGAAATTAATTCAACACAAAATAATTTTTTGATTAAAATAAACGTAAGAGATAGTGGTGGACTCGTGGTTAAGGTGGTGGACTTGGAATGGAGAGGGCCAGGTTCTAGCTCCACCCCCCCACTCCCAAGCCATGGAAACTCCCTGGTGATTTGTCTATGGAGGTTCTCAGTCATCCAGGTCATGGCTGTCCCAAAGGTGGTTTTTCAGGAGGCCACTGGACTTGCTTGCTTTTCTTTGAAAATGACCAGCTGTCTGCAAGGAATATAAGTCCTTCCATTCCCCACCATCCAGTTAGAGCTGAAGAAGCTTCTTGGATGAGAAGTGAAATGTCTTCAAAGAAAAAATAAGAAAGTCCAGTGGCCACCTGAAGAAGCACCTTTGGGACATCTCTGGCGATTTTGGGCTACTAATTTATCTGAACTTAGCCTTCTTGTTGTGAGAAAAATGATTTGTATTGCACTTAGATATAAGCATGCATCAAATAAAAATGCTACTACCAAACTCAATTTGAGAAAAACAATGTATGAATAGATTTTTTAAAAAAACAGCCTCTCTGTGACTTCTCCAACCAGCTGTCTTGAGACTGCGCCTCTCAGCATCCTTAGCACCTTCCAGATGTTAGGATTGTCTCCTAACATAATTGGCATTCTTCAGATGTAGGAAGACTCTGACCCAGAATTTTCAATCCCCAACTGCTTGGGGATTCTGAGAATAAAAGTCCTCATATAGCTGGAGGGCAACAGGTTGGATAAAGCTGCTGTCAGGTTGAAGCTGTAATTTCAAGCAATGGTTTCTATAGAAAAAGGTTGCAGCCTTAACTTCTTTCCTGTTTGTCATTTGGAAAAACAACAAGGAGGTATTTCACATTTTCAAGTGATAAAACAGATGGCTACAATTAGATCTTAAGTCTTTTGAGTTAATGGATGTACAGTACGCCTAAGTCTGTGTGTGTGTGTGCGTGTTGATCAGTTTGTTTTCTTAGTTTCAAAAAAATCTATTTTGATACAGCAACATACATCTAATTCTCACAGTACTGTCTAATGTCCATGTATATTTACCCATGTAGTAGGGCTGTATTGCTGTTATTATCCTTATTATCTTTTTTACTACCCCTCTTATTAATATATGATGATGATGATGATGATGATGATGATGATGATGATGATGATGATGATGATGATGATGATGATTTTGATTCTTTTGCTTTGCATGTACACTGAGAGCTTCTACATCGGAGACAAATTCCTTGTGTATCTAATCACACTTGGCCAAATAATTCTATTCTATTCTATTCTATTCTATTCTATTCTATTCTATTCTACCGTATTCTATTCTATTCTATTCTATTCTAATTTCTATTTCTATTATTTCCTATCCTATCCTAATCCTACCCTATCTTACCCTTGTATCAAAAATATTATACTGTAGTATTTATAATATTTATGTATGTACAATATACAATATTTACAGTAAATATATTGTTTTGAGATAGAATATCTTATTCTTACTCCAGAAATATTCTATTTATCACAAAGCCAAAGATTAAGGAATGGAAAATCAAGTTATTTTTATAACTATAGTTGTTTCCATGCCTGGGAGAGACACACTGACACACACAGACACACAGACACACAGACACACTTAAGAATGGCTAGCAGCTTTGTCAAGGCTGCCTGCCAGAAACAGTTCCTTCATCTATGTTACAAATGCACAGTGTGAGTTGTTTTACAAATGCACACAGTGTTATGCAGAATGATACATTATTTCTAAAGAAAAATAAACAAGTCATAAAATGTAACATGCTCTGACTTTTTAAAAATAAAATTCATAATTCTTGCCTGACTCCCAAAATGTTTTAAAGCCAACTATTTCCCATGAAGAAAGAAGACATATATAGAAAGTCTCCTTGGTCCTATGAATTTTATCCAGGGGAATGTACACAGAATAATGTACACAGGTTTATAATTTTGTACACAGGTTTATAATTTTCAATCATAAATCTGTCACATATGATGATGTTATTTTTGTTAGGGTAATCTTGTACCTCTGACTTTCTAGAATTTTGTCTCTCCCTCCCTAGCTCAAGAATTCAATAAAGACGAGAGCAAGTTTAGTACGGTAGATGAAAAGGACAGACTTGACTTAATAGTGTTTGTGTTTAAGTGAAGATTGGGGAGAATGGATAATTTCAGGATTGGCAAATAGTGAAATTTTGACTTTTTCCTTTCTTAAGTGACTATTCTAGAACCTCAGGATAGGATAATTAGCACCAACTCACTTTGGCAGAGAGCTTGTAGGGGGACAAATAATGGCTTTGAGAAGCAGAACACACTGAACCAGTGTGGTTAATGTGAAGAAGGTCAAGTTAAGGATAAATGTGTCTGCACAAGAAAAGGTTCATGACCTTCTGAAGATACTTTATATACCATAACTACATGCTCTTGCCTTTTCATTTAGCCTTTATTTTTTTAATGCCAAAATTCTATTTTTTTTTTCATTTTTAAGAAGGTAAGTCATGCGCTGAGGTCCTCCAATATAAAACAAAATGATTTGGTGTAACTTTAACTTAACAGTATGTGTCCACTTAGTTTTCTGGTGGTTTATGACTGGTAGAAAACAGCCTTGTTTATAGCAGTTACCAGGCAATTCTTAAGTTTATGCCAGAAAATTTTATTTATTTATTTATTTTAAAAAATTATGACTCCTTATAAGCATACATTTACTGCTAGTTCTCCCATTGGTTTTTTCCCATCACTTTTTTCTCAGCAGAGCCTCAGCTGTAGTGCAAACATAGGCTTGTGAAACATGAAGAGGGAGGGAGGGAGGAAGGGAGGGAGGAAGGAAGGAAAGAAAGAAAAAGAAGGGAAGAAAGAAAGAAAGAAAGAAAGAAAGAAAGAAAGAAAGAAAGAAAGAAAGAAAGAAAGAAAGGAGGAAGTTAGTTAACGATACATTTATTTATGAAATACAGGTAGTCATTGACTTACAACAATTCATTTAGTGGCCATTCAAAGTTACAGCGGCACTGAAAAAAGTGACTTATGACCATTTTTCACACTTATAACCACCGTAGCATCCCTATGGTCACATGAACAAAATTCAGATGCTTGACAACTGACTCATATTTATGACGATTGCAGTGTCCCAAAGTCATGTGATCCCCCCTTTTGCAACCTTCTGACAAGCAAAGTCAATGGGAAAGCCAGATTCACTTGACAGCCGTGTTAGTAACTTAACAACTGCAGTTATTTGTTTAACAACTGTGGCAAGAAAGGTAGTAAAATGGGGCAAAATTCATTTAACAAATGTTTCCCTTACTAACATAAATGTTGGGCTCAATTGTGGTCGTACGTCGAGGACCACCTGTACTATAGCCTGCTGTGTGCTATGACATAGGATCAATCATAAGAAGCACCATATATAGATGGTCTGTATTTGAACCCAAATATCTCACATAAACAATTTTGTCCACTGAAAAAAAATACAATTTAAAATTCACCCAGTATAGAAGATGGGCCACTTATTTGTAAGGACATGGACATATATAAGGAGATCTTAAATAATCCTGCGTTTCTTGGTCTGTATATATTTTGATTTCTTATCGGTTGTTTTTAGAATATTTTGGACCACTCTATAACTTTGAAATAATATTTAGCTTTATGCTTCAAAATTGATTTCACTGGATGAAAATCTTTGTGCAAGAACCACAGAGAAGAATCTCAAATGCTTCTCCATATTGGGGGATCGTCTTTCTTTGAAACTATATCATATCCTCAATCAGTACTTCAACTTTTAGCATTTAGTTAGGGAGTTCAATGAGTTTGGTTAAGCAGCCATAGCATAAGTATAATACTTTTTCCATTTACACATACAAATATTTGCACACACAAATGTAAGATACAGAATGTAAGATATATGCATGAATTTAAAGAAATCCATTGTTGCTGTCTATACATCCTAAAGGTAAAAGTAGATGGGAACTAAATCTAGTCCCTCCATTCCAGTGTATCAGAATTTAAGATCCACAGGGCAGTTCCAGTCAAAGTCTCAGCACCAGACAGCAGCAGTTTTCCATCATGTCTGCTGAAAGGCATTACCCATCAGTTCAATTCACAGACTTTTTTTCTGGAACATTCCAAATAGAAAAAGACATGGTGAAGCCAGTTTAATTTAAGACCACCAACTTGTTCTGCTTAGGCCTCAAATCTCCTTGCTGGTAATGACTCTCCTGCCCTGTTGACCTGGAGGTGAAAGGTGCCATCTTCACTTCCAAATCCCAAGGGCTCCTTGTTTTCTCCTTCCGTGGAGGGATTTTTGCTGTGGTCACAGTTCTGATACAATTTCACTTCAGCTGACACATGGGTGGGTGTTGAGATGGGGAATAATTTGCACAATGAAGAAAACAAATTCCTATTTAATTCCTATTCCCATAGCAGTTGTTACTGAACCTTTTCAGTACTTCCAACTGTTGCTGTGGCTTTTTTATTGATTCTTCCAGATTCACCTTATCAGTGGTTACCTTCAGCCTTCTGATGTTGCAATAAGAAGTGAGAACAATGATCATTACAAGAATTTCCACCAACTAAAAAAACCCTAGAGTTTGGCTTGCCAGATTTGAGGAAAAACTGCTTTGCAAATTTCCTCATAAATACCTTGGGCTCAAAGCTAATACAGCTGGAGAGTGCTCTTAATTGCAAACTAGAAAGCTGTTTATTATTATCATCATCATCATCATCATCATCATCATCATCATCAAGCCATTATCCCATCTGGCCTACTCCTATAGGCATATTGATACTCCCCCAGGCATGGTGGTTCTAATATTATATATTTTATTTTTGATGGATTGATTGCTTATGGTTTTGATTTGATTTTATGGGATCCTCCACTGTATCAGAACTCTTTGTCATGCTTCTTCTCCCTTTGAATATTTAACTCAGATCCCCTTCAGCGATCGATCATTAAAAAAAGTCTCCTTCTATGGATTCTATGGACATGACCATGTTGTTTTCTGGACCACAGAGCAAAAATAACTTGCCACTTTTGGTATGTTTTTAGATTTCTCAGTATAGCCTGCACATTTGAAAGTTCTTGGTGGTCCACCATCCAGATACTACCCAGACCCAATCATACTTTATTTTTTACAGATTAGTTAGATGCTGCCATCATAAAAAAAAACACAACTACCACATAGGGCTAAGCACACGAAATACTCTTAGATTAATAAGTATTTGTAAACCCAAATGATGAGGGTTTGGCATTTTGAAAATTAAAAAAAAAAGAATAAAAATCTGTGCAGACAATTTCAGTTGTTCATTGAAACCCCTTGGCTAAACTCCATCAATAATTTATAGGCAGACTGAGTTCATATTCAAGCCTGAAAGCCACATGTGTGGCATGCATGATGTTGCTCATTCTTATAAGAAACAAGAGATTCGAGAAATTCTTCAGATCTCTCAATGAGCAATCTGCAAATAATATTTGAGAAAGGCACACTGTTTTCTATTAATAGTGACTTGATATTTTTTCATTGTAATAAAATAATAGCAATGAAATTACATTGATATGATTGTTTCCACTCTGTTTTCCACAACCTAGGTAATATGATTCAGGCTATAGTACTTAACTTGAATGGTTTCTCTTGGCAAGCAAATTTAAAGCATAGGACCCAATATTCTTTATGCCTAGAATACCAAAACAAAATTCAGGCATCCAAGAATAGGATGTAATGGAAACTATTAGGGGTGAATAAAGAAGAATATACACACCATTTTCAATAGAAAAAGCAAGAAAGTTGGCAGATTGCTGAACCACCCATAATTAGGAAAGAGTATGGTTTAGCAGAACTAAGGAGTCCACAAAACTAAGATCAACAGAGTATTAGGAGAAAATGATTGAGGTAGCAGCCCTGAAATGGATGCATTCAAAGAAGAGTCTCTTGATTCCATCTCCACAGCCACAATGATGTGGTCTTATTGTACCTCATTTGATAACCAGGGCCAACATATCCTCTGAAATATCTAAAATTCAACAAGGAAGTGGCAATTATATATATATATGCCATATATTTTTCCTACGTGTCTTTAAGACAAAGAACAAATACTGTACATCAGGAAGAGCTGTGGTGGTACAGTGGATAGAATGCAGTACTGCAGGCTATCTTACTGCTCACTCCAGGAGTTTGATTCTGACCCCCTAAAAGTTGACTCAGCTTTCCATCCTTCTGAGGTTGGTAAAATGAGGACCCAGATTGTTGGGGGCAATATTATGCTGATTCTGTAAACCATTTAGAGAGGGCTGTAAAGCACTATGAAGCAGTATATAAGTCTAAGTGCTGTTGCTATTTATGAACCAGCATTTTCTTTTTTAAAAAAAAAAAAAAGTGGGGGGGAAGGCTCAGGCCTGGTCTGTACTTGCATGGGAGACCAGCACTGTAGGCTAGACCACCAGAAAGTACCAGAAGCAGAGATTAGCTGCTTCCATATTGTTGCCAAGGAAACTAGATGGATGTATCCAAGAGGTTGTCAGCAGTCGAGCACAGTTTGAAGGGAGACTTTATCATTTTATTTTGTGCAAATATTTAAATAGAGAGGACAGCTGTAGGGGATAAATCATATTATTCTTAGAATTCTTAGAACTCCAGTCTTTGGCCTCATTTCACAGGAGGCCCAACTTCAATGCTGCTGGCGGCTGGGAGTTGCAAGGGCAAGTCTAATGATTTGACCTTAGTCAAGCAGGCAGGGAGAAATTATGCCTGAAAACAGGACTCCTGTTTCTCTTCTGCCATTCCCTCACATTCCCCTGCAGAAAGCAACTGGGTGGGGTGGAACACACAAACACTCTTCCCCCCTCAGCAACAGGTTGTTTTTTCCAAGGGGCTTTCACTGCCTCTGCACACCCCCAGTGTAAAGTGCACAAAGGGAAACAGAGCCACCAAACCTACACTGCACTCTAGTTATTGTCCCTGCTGCTCAAACATACCCAGCTTATTTTTCTTTTAGGACCATACCCAGGCACTTGAAGCAGAACAAACAGTTCTCTAAGGCAGAATTCCAAAGCAGCTCCCACCAATGGGTGGCTCTTTCAATACTACATTTTCTTGTCCCAGCTGGAGCATCGCCAGATGCAGTCACCAAATGATATCTTTGGAGAGGGTGGAGTAGGGCTATTCAGCACATACACTGCCACAACTGCCTATTATACTGCTCAATTCCCATGGGTTTCTTCACATGTGACCAGGAAGCTGGGCAGAGGCAAGGATCTCCCCTGAGCACATCCTTGTCGTGAGAAAAATGGGGGAAATGACAGCCCATTAGAAACCAACTTCGACTCATTACAGGATGGAAAGAGTTGGCTATTGTAATTGGCAGCACTTCCTTTCTTGTTTAAACTTGAGTTTTCCACAACCGCTGCCTCTCCTTTTCCTCATGCCCTTGCTGGTTCCACTGGAATTGCCAGAGAAAGCACTTATATTTCTAACTGATAGGAATTAAATAGAGGAAACAGGTTTCATCAAGACATTTTCCAGCCTGAGAGAGAACAATCAAAGACCGCTCCTAGTCATCTGAGCAGAAGATCTGATGATGAAGTAAGCATTGTGATGGCATACTGCTGTTTTCAATATTTGCTTCCCCATGAATTCACCCTCAATTCACGTGCCACCAAAGTTGCTTTGAAAGAAAATGTCTCTCCCCTCCCACTGTCCTTAGAAATAAAAATTCAGCCATAACCAACATGATAACTCAAAATCTCTTGTCCGTAGTAGCTGCCTCATTTTGCTTAATGGTGGTTTACGACAGGTGCCTGCTGGCAGCAACTGCTGCTCTCCTACACATCAGACCTACTTCTGAGAAGAGAAGCTCTGGAGATGCTTCTTGACAATACATTTGCACGATGTGCAATTCACTGGCTTTAGCTGAGAAAGAAGTCACTGAAGCATTTGTGCCATCAATGCATGGTAACTGGGGCCCTTCACATATGATTCAGGTTAGTGTGTCAGTAGAGTGCGTTAACCAAGGATGCTGAGGAATCTTTCATCTTTCAGTGTAACTGGTATGCAGGCACTCTTCTTTAAAGCTATTTTTATCATTTTTAATTTGCTGCTAGGAGTTCAGTGAGACTACATCATGCTGCTTTTGGCATAAAGTCACTCTGTTAAGTAATACCAATTTTAATTGAGAATTAACTTTGTCTGGCAAAGGTTGCTCCTGTTAATTCATGGCTGAGTTCTTGCAAATCGCTCTGATTTGATCTCAAAGCTCCAGGTTCTTCTCTTGAAGCTTTGTTTGGCCGTCAATAATATTGCTTGGTTCGTCTTACTCATAAGACCCAATAAGCCATAGATGGATTGTAAAAATGACAGGCATTACAAAACAACTATGAAATAATACTCAAAGGGTTATTAGTATTTGTTATAATGAGGCACCAATCATGATCTTGTAAACACTCACTTCCTTGAGGGGAAACTCCATCTTCCTCCAGATTGTAGAGAACAGGGACCCTTTGGCTGGAAGAACATATCAATCAAGAACATCCAGATATGCTGGATTTTTTATGGGCCTATACTGGACTTTTTGTTCTGTTGAAGGCCACATTCATGACTGATTACATGTCAGTGGAAATGAGGTAGAAACAAATGGTGGGGAAGACCATCAACAAAATTTGGAGAGGATGCCCATTGTTGCCTTTTCTCCTCTCGCTGATAACATTTCTCTCCTCCTCCTTGCAAAAGAATGAATAGCTCTGTCCACATCTATGCATTAGATTGAGAAGTGAACATGAAAGCGTTCCCAAGGCCACTCAAAATGCTGTGACAGCATTTAGAATGACTATAGAAGCTGTAAACCTACATTCATGGTTTCCTAGGCCAGCCTGAATCTCTAATTCATATACAAAGAAAACAGTTTGCTTGCCAACTGGGTTATGGACTACAGCTATGTTCTTCATTTTTTTTCTCTTTATTTCATTCAACCAAAGAACAGAAATAGAGCAGAATTCAGTCCAGCCACACTCCTCCACCTTATGTTCTTGCCATCCAGCATAGAAGAGGTGGCAAGTTGGTAAAATATTGGTTGCTTGTCAGCTAACTCCAACCGTCTAAATAAGTAAATTCATGCAACAAGAAGGGATGTGGGAAGAAGGTTATTGAGCTCTTGGCTAAGAATAGCTAACCTGTTTTTCCTGAGAAGAATCCTGAAACAAAATGTACATATCAACATGATATAAATAGGTAGTTTCCCCCATCTCATCCTTCCTCAGAAAACAAACTTTAATTGCAAATAGGGGAGCCAGTCGGGATCCTGCCAAATTTTTCATTGCTGGTTACGTCCGTTCCGAAGACATGTCCCCATTTTTTTTGCATGGGGCTGAAATATGGAGCAGAGAGATTCAGATGAGATGTTACTATTATGGGTTGACTTTGCTATTGTAAAATTGAATATTTCTATCAGAGGTAAATAATACTAAATAAATGCTCAGGTATGAAGGATGTCTAGAAAAACTGTTGTTCGTTTGAATTTAAAGCAACAAATATATGTCAGAATCCATGCAGAGTGTGGCTAATCAGAGTTTTGTTGTTCAGGGGAAGAGCCAGCAGTGCTTTTTTTCTTAATAAAAAAAAAAAAGGTGCCGGAACTCACACATGTCATACAACCTGCCTTGCCTATCCTACAAGGTTCCATTCTGGGCGTTCTATGAGAAAAAAGCCCTGGGAAGAGGAGATACTCTGCTTTCTTCTAATGACATCCCCCCAGCAACTTTCAGACTTAAGAAACAAAAATTATCAAAATCTTTAATCATATTGCCAGTACATATAATTTTAACTTGATAAACCTGACAGCATACGTAAGACAGTGATTCTTGATGCCTTTGAGTTCTTCAGCTGCAATGAACCTGGTATACGGTATGTACCATTTCTTTGCAGAATGACACTGACAGGCTAATCTCAGGGATCTAATTATGATTCAGCAGCAGTGGGTCTGGGTGTTCCTACTGAGTGTTAGTACAAACACTGGTATAAGCAGAATAACAGGCATTTTGAACTGGCTGCAGCAGGAAGCGAGGAGGCCAACTGTTTTACTCTTTACCAGACGGACAGCAATGCTTCCAAAGTAGTCACTCGGGCAATCTTTTCTGCTTGCAGCTTTGTCCTATCAGCGCATTCTCCTCCACCTTACCATTAACCGTGGTTAGGAAATGTAACAGCTATCTCAGTGGAGCCATGTTTCATCTTCTGAGTCCAGTGCTCAGTTTCCAACAGCATCATGCAAATGCTCTGAAGAACTAACAGCATTCGAAGAGTCGTTGGCATCAAATCAAAGGTCTATCTGCTCCATCATTCTGTCCACATGTTGGCCAACCAGATGCCTGTCAGTAGCACTTCAGGACATGACAGCTGTAATACCTTCCTGCTTTTAAGACTGAAGCTATCAGTTGTATTGGCGTGTGGGTGTGTTAATTCTTTATGTGAAAAGTGAGATACATTAGTGCAGTTAAGATTGACACTAGCAACTGAAGGTGATGAGATTAGTTCTGATCATTTATTTGAAGCACTTCAAACCTCATTGTAATAAAAACCCACCATTGCTGCCTTCCTAATATCTCCAGAGATGGTTAATCTCAACTCATTGCTCTCTACACAATAGCCTTTTACTCTTCTAGACAATAGTCTTTAGTAATCGGTGCTGCTTTCTAAATTCCAAGGATTAAGTGGTTAAAAATTCAATAACAGGAGTGGATTAGGGAAAGCACCACCCAAGTCCATATGCAGCAATGGCCCATGTGCATCCTTCCAAAATTGTAATTCTGGCTTCTGCCCTGACATCATCCTCCCTCAAAAGTTGCAATCCAATTTTAATATTATTGGGACAAAAAATAAGTCATTAAATATAGGGGATGTGTAATCCTATTCAGTTCAATTCAGTTTAATTTACTCTAAGCCCAGTTGTGTTTTACCTTGGTACCACTCACCCTTCACGTGAAAGACCAAGTATGGTTTTCAGTCCCAACTTTCAGTTGAGCAACCCTGGTCTACACTCTGAAAATACAATCTCACTATCAAGTGAAATGATTTTATGACACACATGCTCCTTCTAACAACTGAGCTCCTAGATTAAGATATATATATATGTTCCACAGCACTTTTTTATATATACTGCTCATAACAGTGCTTTTCCTTATCACAAAAGCACAAAAAGAGTGACAGATTAATTCTAACCCAAATAGATTGCATCAATGAAATAAATCATTTCAAGAGATAAAGAAGTTTCTCTATTCTGCTTTGGTCAGAAAACCTGGAGTCCGTTTCTGACCACATTTAAGAAAGAGATTTGCCGTATTCAGGTAATATTATTAAAAGCAGTAAAATTCATCTCATGAGCAATGAGAGAAATGCCGCTCTCCCATAAATGGGCCCTTTGATCTTAGTTAAAGGCTAGTGCACGTGGGTGAGCAAAGTTTTCTGCACACTGGACACATTCCCGTATGCACCTGGTAGGGCATGCAAAAGCTAATACTTTGACAGCCTCTAGATCAGATGAAGAAAATAATGATAAAATAACCTGTAGTTCTTTCCTGCTTCTCCTGTGTATACTGAAGCTGAAGGAATCCAATGCCAAATTCTTTGGAGGGCTACTGCTATACAGGTCATACTTCTCAAAATGCCAAGAGCCATTAAATCCTAACATTATTTTAATTTCAAGTTCCATTGTTTCAGGATAGGTCATTGGTGTCTATGCCCAGTATTAACTGTAGGGAACCTGCCTGGAAGCTCATCTGTAGGGTAAACTGAGAACTGAAAAAGGTCTCAGTAGTAGGCAGTGGCCAACTGCTTCCACATTGCTGCCATGAAACTGACATGTTGAAGTTGACATCAACTGGAAAGAGTCTTTACTTACTAAAATGACAGCTAAAAGTCTCGCTCTATTGCCAGCTCCACTATTGTTATTCCAAACCATGAATTTAATATAGGGCTACACATTCATAACAATGTGTTGAAGAAAAGTCTTCATCATGGTTCAGTCCAAGCCGGGGATAAACAACATGGCGACTGCTTTAGGAATAAGGTTGCTGTTTATTGAAGAGCAGAGCCAGGCAGAAAGATGGCTGTGGAAGAAAAAGAGAGTGAGCACATGTAGGGAGTTGGTTTTTATACCCTCTGGAGCCTTTTGTTTGGAGTTGTTCCTGGGGCATTTTGACCTGAGTCTGAGTGTAACTTTCTGTTATTCCGATGGTGGTGGGTTAATCCTATTATATCCCAATCCGGCTTCCCTGGGGCTGTGCCTGATGACTCTTAGATTTTTGGTGTTGATTCTAGGGATCTTTCTTCCTAATCCCAGTTTCCTGATTCCAGTCTTTCTGACAAGATTATCACATCTGCCATTCTGCAAACTTGGTTTCTGTTTGGGACAGAGAGACTTGGGGACAGGGTTGGTTTCTGCTTTTAAAATCCTTTAGGGAAATATATTCTGCCTTTTAAATATTTCCAAAAATATTTCTTTCTCTGGGGGGGGGAAACTTCCCACAAATGCTTATCACAACGCTGCTTGCAACTTGATCCTTGTTATAACTTTTCCCCTTCCTGCTGATACTGAATTATGCTTTTTTTCCGCTGATTAATCTGCCAAGAAAAAAAAAACCCCAGGGAAGTGGGTGGTTTTCTCTACATTGATTCTCTCACCTTTCTCTAAAGGCCTGACTGCAGTATTACTGACAATGCTGGTGGCCTGGACCATGTTAAGCACCAATAATGATTAACTCTTCCTTCCCATGTTTCCCACTTTCTCACTGACCTCCTCCCTTCCTCCAATTCTTTTCATCTTGCCACACTGATAAAAGGGAGAAAGATACGGATGCACAAATGATTGACTCAGGAAAAAAGAAAGCTTGGTTAAACAAAGATCTTTAACCACTCTGCTGTTACAGCAGTGCAGGGAAATGGAAGTATAGAAATTACGAGACTGCATGATAAGCATTGGCAGAGTTGAAGGGATGGTCCTTTCTTGGCAAAATAGGCCTATTAGCTGCTGAGATTAGTCTGCATTAAGCTAAATCAGTTTAGCTCAGACAATAGGAGTATTGGAGCAACATTACAAAAACAGGCCCTCTGAAAATAGGGCAGAAAAACATGTCCTAAGATCTTTTTGAGAACGAGTAGGGTAGTAATAGAAGGTACCATTCATTTCTGACTTCCAAAATGAGTTTACTATTTCTTTCTGGCAATCGGACAATTGAAAAGTATATATAAAATTTTAATTAGGCTAGTCGCATTAAAATTAGAATTGGATTATATTCTCCTTGATACTGAGGTTTTCTTATCCCCAAATGCTCAGATCAAATATACATCTTGTCAAGGCCTAATTCAAACCAATTAAATGCTTTCAAAATTCCTCTAACATAACAACTCATTTCAAAGCAGTAAGCGGTACCAACAAATTATGTATTCCTTAAATTTAGAAATGTTTTTGTAATGTACACAACAGAAAAGGCATCCCAGCTATCTCTGAAAATTGACCAGAGATAGAACCAAACAGGATTGCCTAGAGGGCCTTTCAGAGTTGCAGTGCAGTGTTGCACAAAAGAGTAGCGTCTGGGTTGCAATGTCACCACACACTCTTCATCATTTATCTCTCATTGCATAGTCACCCATGGAACTGTTTTGCAAAAGGGATCATGAACCCCATGTTGAATTTGTACTTGTGAATTGTGAAAAAAAAGAATGAAGACGTATAATAGGTGATAACCTCATGAATCAATAAAGCCTTATTAACTTAGTTTTTCTTGGTCTGTTGTTTGAAATAAATATAGTCACAGTGATCACTGATAATAGTGGCATCAATAGAAATGGAGAAAAAGGGAATGAAAAATAGGAGCATATTGTTGAGGGAAAATATTGCTAAAAAATGAAGGAAGCATGCACAGAAATCTCCGCCTACTCACTTAGGGATTATCTCTTTATCTATGCATTGGATTCATTTTTGATTTAGTGCTAAAGGCTAATCTACACTTAGATGGGCCATGAGACCATTAGCCTGCCTTAGTGGGCAGATTTAGAACGGGCTTATTAAAAAGCATCTGTCATACTACAAAGCTGTAGTGTAAATTAGCTCTGGCTTTGAGAAATTAGAGATGATTCAGAAAAAAAGCTTCCAATGGATCCGACAGTGAGCATGTCCAAAGCGTGTTTTCTGCTACATACTTTGCGTGATAAGGCTTATCTTTCAGCTCTAATCCCACTGTCCCTGGACATGCAGATATGCTCAGGAATAATTGCATTAAGGCTTGTGTGGCTGAACATACAAGTGTATGGTGACAGTAACTCAGCAATATCATGCAAATGAAAATGACATCTTAAACAAATGCAGGAATCGCTGGAAGAATAGTCAGTGAAGAAGAACATTGAGCATATTACTAGTCATAAATATTCCCATTCTCCCCATTGGTCCTCTTCCCACAGTTCTTTCTGCATTGTTATTATCCTCTGCTCCAGTTACACACATAGAGCTATGGAAATAAACTTAAAGCTCTTGGATGTACCCATCAGATTAGATCAGATCTTTCCCAGGAAGAATGCAATTCCAAGTCTCCTCAATTCACCATCTATTCACCATCTCTTGTAGAAGAGGCCACTCTTCCTCCTAGACGTTCTTCAATAATCCCATAAAAAAAAAACATCTCTTTCCTCCCCTGAGCTCTTATTTCATTCATGTTGTTCTCCTAATCCTTGGCTTAGTGCCTCTGAGTTGTTTTTAGATTGTTCTCCAGAGTCCTGGCTTATCTAAACTGTATGCTTTTAACAGCCAGTCCAGCTTCTTCTCTCATTTCCTGCAACTTCACATCTCTCTCTCTCTCCAGCTTTTACTCAACCTCTGCTACTCAGGTTCTTCCATCCTTTTAGCTGTCTTGGCCATCCTTTTCCAGCAGCCTTCAGCTCTATTGCCAAGTCTTATGATTTATTCTTGCTGTTTTATCAAGGCTGCAAAATCCTGGGTCAGGTGATCCAGTGAAAAAACTCAATTCCCTGGCAAAGGTAGTGCTTTTCCACTTTTTTTTAAAAAAAAATGTAGATTAACAACAGGAAACCAACCCCTTTATAAAGACCTCAAAGACACTATTTTTCAAAGTCCTCAGTCTGAACTTCTCCCTTCCACAGGGTGCAGAAATCTTTAACAAGCCAAAAGGAGGATTTCAATTAAACACATACACACACACACATCACTTAAAGGCAGAATGGATCGTGTTTCCATCCACTCTTGTTCTTCCTTTCATACTGCAAAGAAAAGGTCAGATTGCTCTCCAGAACTATATCCTTCTTTGTAAAAGAGATGAACGCACAGAGAACACAGCTCTGGGCAAAGCAGAGTTATAATAATAATTTCAAAAAAGACAAGAGCTGTCCTATCTTTCCTAAGCATAAGCAATAACTTGGGGCAGCAGATACTAGAGGCGTAATCCTCTCAGATGGTCCTCTTGCACTTCTCTCCCTACCCTTTTCCCCCCCTTTGGAAGGCACAGCTCTGTAAGCCTTGATTGCAGTTCTTAGTCTAGGTTTCTTGTATATTTGGTGAAGGCTGTTAGCCCATCAGTACTATGGAAATATAATCAGCATCCCAAAAATAAATGCAGAGGTGGGGGGACCACCTTGTCCTTTGCCTCAGGCAGAAAAATGTAAGAAAAGGTAGATTAGAACAAGCCACTGTGGCATGTAACTCAATTTGCCAAGCATAGACATTCTTAATACCTTCTGTGTGTTTTGAAACCTTTGAGCAAGTAACAAATGACATAGGTTTCTCAACCCATATTTCCAAGCATAGAAACAGCCTGTATTCACACAAAATGAACGGGCTTGACACCAGACCCATTTGAGAGAATTAAATCTGGACAAATTCAAATACGGTCAAAAACAAAATATAGAAATCAGAGCAGTCAGAAACAGAATCTCATAGTATCTACAGGTGTCTCCAGTGATGCAATGCATCCATCTAATAGTATTTTTACACTCTAGGCCCTTCAACCTCATCTTTCAACCCACTAGCATGGCAGTTAATTCATACCATATTGATATTTCCAAAATTAGGATGAGTGGATACAATCAAAGATGATCTGTGTGAACTTCTCACAGTTCACTCACCTCTGTCTGATAAGTTACACCAGCCAAAATTCCCTCTTTTAATGTGGAAGAAAATTACAGGGTTTGCTTTTCTCTGTCTAGTAGTTGATTTAAAGAGATATGTAGATAGAATAAATCTTCCATGTTCGCACATTATCACCACAGATTCTGAAAAGATGTTTGTTTAGAGAAAGAAGAGCAGCAGAAATAATCAACATTCTCCTACTGGGCTTTCAAGAATTCAGAGTGTTCACAGGTAAGCAAGTTAGGCAAGGTGCAAAATCAACTTCCTATCCCCTTACAGTTTCCAGGTGGTTAACCTACTGATTGCCTTCAGTTATGACCCATAAAACATCAGGGGCTGTTCCCCTAAAGGTCTCCTCTGAGGAACTGTACAACACACCTCTTGCTCCCATGCTCAACATAATATACATTAAGGGAATATTTAATGGGAATATTGAAAGGCAAGTTCTTCATGATCCCCTTCTGGTGAACCAGAAGGGGCAGCCTAAATATACATCAGCCATAATAAGTACATAATAAGTCTGTCTCCCTGCAGCCTGGAAAAGGAAGGGAAGCTAAGAGGAAATGACACATAAGGTACAACCATCTGTTCCTAGTGGGTAGTCACATGCTGAGGCTACCATGTCAGCTTCCTACCCTTGGAGCTCCATTTGTCAACTCGGCTCAGCATCCTTCACAGGCAATCATTGCTTCACACCAGCTAACCCTGAACATTTACAGACAGTGCGTCCCAACACCTGTCTCCTTCTCAGCAACAGGCAGAGGGTCCATTCATCGTAGCCCAGTCCCTTCCTAGGGATTTCAGTATATGAGTGGCTGCCAACTCTTCAGCGCATTCAGCAGCTTGGGTTCACTGAGCTGTCAATCTGCTGCCTGCACTGCCAGCCATGGTGCTTGACTCTTTCAAAGATCTAAGGAAAAGCCACAAGCTGCAAGGCTAGTTCTCTCCAGATGGAGAGAGGCACGGAAGTGCAATGTGCCATGTGCTTGATTGATGCAGGCTGCTAGCCCAGGGGCTTCTCGGAACCTGTTCTAGAAAAGCATTGTTTATAATCATGGCTAGAGTCCTAAGAAAAGGAATCGCTTCAAGCAGCTTCCTTGGAAACAGAGTAATCGTTCGGATAAACTAGCCATTGAAACTGGGCTTTCAAGTCTGGAGCTTGCTCTGTATCCAACCTATGTTCCAGATAGAGAACTTTTGATAAAGCACTGATTGCCAGAAAGTAAAACCCAAAATAAGTTTACCATCGCACTGTTAACGTTGTTTTAATTCAGAAACTGGATCCTTACCTTTGAAAGTGAGCTGCACCCTTGGAGTAGCAAAGAGGTAATCCTTGGAGTATGAGGGCCACCAGCCCACAATGAGAAGGATGGCCCAGAGCAGAAAGCCAACTAGGGGCATGGTGCAGAGAACTGAGGATCCAAAATCCAAGCAGACGTCTCAGCCACTCTAGCAGAGGAAGAAGGAGAAAAGAAAAGACAAAAAAATGTTACTTCCCCAAGTTTAAGACGGGAATTGAAGAAATAAAATGACCTACTAACCTGTCAGCTAAACCATTCAGAATCCTATCCTCCAGCTACACAGAACTTGGGAGTTAATCTCTGCTTTCTTGTAAACAGATTAAGGGTGAGAAATTCAACTTTTGGAACAGGAAAGAGGATGCTTTGGCAAAGAAATTGATGCTGTGTGGGATGGGTCTACGAGAACTCACCCCAGCCAACTCGCCAAGGCCAACTCACCACAGGACAAGAATTACACTAATATTGAACAAATAGTAGAATAGAATTATTGAAGAAAGGATGCCAAAGGAGAGACAAAATGAAACGTGAATGTCAAAAATTAAAATAACTTTTAAAATTATTTTAAATAATTAAATTGAATTGTTGAATTGTCCCGCGGTGGTGAGTCAGCCATGGCAAGTTGTCCTGTGGCGAGTTAGCTGTGGCGAGTTGACCATGGTGAATTGGCTGTGGCGAGTTGACTGTGCTGAGTTGACAGCAGTGAGTTCTCCCATTCTGGTGTGAGATGGTCCATCAACAGTTTAAAATTTGGTCTAGTGGTTAAGGCACCAGACTACAAAATGGGAGACCAGGAATTCAAATCCTGCCTTGGCCATGAACACCAGCTGGGTGACTTTGGGCCAGTCACTCTCTCTCAGCCCAACCCATTTCATGAGGTTGTTGTAGAGAAACAAGAAGGAAGAATATTTGTTGGATATGTCCAATAAATAAATAGAATTAGTATGTGCAGAATTAGTGCAGAATAGAATTAGTATATTCCCTCAGAGCACAAGAGCATTTCAGTGCACATGGTGTCTGATATTCCCCTCTCTCCAATAGTCTGCATAAATGCCATGATGACCACCTGGAACATTATATCTTCTGTAGGCTCTGAGAAGGCATTGAACCAAAGTGGTTTTTCTTTGTGGTGAACGTGATTCCAAGACTCACGGTGTGTTTAAAGTAATTATAAAAAAATTCTGTTGCCACATTCCAAATCTAAGGGCAGGTACCATGTAAATTCTCACGGTTTTAGTAAAATTCCAAACCATCATCCTGACCATCTGATCCACACATTGCATTAACCATGGTTCATGGTTCTCCAATTCTTATTGTAATGAAGAAATCACAGTGGTGGGATCACACAAGATAGTAAGCAATCACTTTCTTTGCGTGATGTATGAACCAGATTAGCTTAATCTGGGCACATAGAGAAAAATGTTATACAAGCAAGGCAAATGCAAAGTATCTTGGATGTTAACCCCATTCTAGAGTGATATGGGTATTCTTTGGCATTAGACTGCCTAGTACTGAATGTGTACACACACTCTCACACACACACACAGAGTTCGGACTATTTCCTAGATGAAGTGTAATCCTTTGCTGCCCTCTGGGTTTTCTGCTAAATCTCTTCGCATTAAGAAGGCCTCTAGACCAAATCACTTTTAGCTTTCCATACGGTAAATATTTCTAGTCCTCAAAAGGAATACGAATACCATACGTTTCAATGTAGATAAATTTGTCTCCTCCCTTAGAAGAAAAGAGATCCAAGGGCTGAGCAAGCTGGTGTACATATTTCAAGATGATTTTGTTACAACAGTGTTTCGTGTTTGGCTACAAAGATAACCCCAAGAGTGAATCAGACATATGGCCAGCGTCCTCAGTAAATTTAAAGCAAGTTGCTGCTGTAACACAAGTGTGGACCCTGAGAGGGGGGGGAACTTTTCACCCGATTGAGTGCAACTGGGGTCGCTGTGTCTCCCTACTAGCTGGAACATTAGAAGGGCTCCCTTTCACTGGAGGCATGAATCCCAGCCAGGCCATTGGAGCCCAACTGCAATTAACAAGCTCACATGCTGCTCTCATTTGGTAAAGTAAACAGGTTTTGATTGAGGGGCAGTAATCAAGTTGTCTCCTTGCAGGAATGAAAAGAGTCCTTATAGTCCTATCTCATGGCGGCAAGAGTGAGAGCCAGCAGCCCACCCACCAGGGGCTCTCGTGGGAGTAGCTCTTCCCCCTCGGAGACGGAGGCAGAGAGGGGCTGCTCATTCCTCCTCTGTGCTACCTCCATTTCTCTCCTGCTGAGCACAGAAAAGCAGTGAACCAGGGGGGAAGGAACACTTGCACAGTACAGTCTCCATTTTCTACCAGGCAGGAGAAATCTGGACTTAATTATTTGAATGACAAAAAAAGACAAAATGCATTTTCTTTAAGAGGAGAAGGAAAAGAGAGAGTTTGCATGTACCAGACTAGCTGAGTTGGAGGGGATCTGACAGCTTTGCCTGGCTAGAGTGCAGGGCAGAGGGGGGGGCAGTGAAAGTAACTACCTAGGATTCAAACGGGACTTTCTGTATGTGTAATTTACAGTATTCCCTTTGTTGGGTGTAAGTTACACATAAATTTCCCCACTTCAGTGATGACGACAAACATACATTTCCTCACAGGAACATTTCATCATTTCCTCAAGACAAAACATTTTCTCATTTAAAAAAAACAAACACTTTTGCCCTTTACCCAGTCCCTCTGGATCAGAACTGCCTTCCTGGCCTTCTTTCCCAGAAGATCTGCCTTTTCCGAATACAGTACAGGTTAAGTATCCATTTTGACAACTGGACAACTAATTACAGTATAATTGTCTGCTTTCTGCGGTTGCAGTTGGTGGAGGCTTATAAAAGCAGAAATGTGATTGAATTTATTCCTCCACACAATTTCGGCATCTGAAATTGGTATCTAAGTACTTCAGAAAAATGACTTCCTCAGAATGATGGTCCTAGTATATAAAATGGGAACCTTTCGTGGAATATTCTGGAAAACCAATTTCTTCTATGAAACAGAAAGGCATTGAGTGCAATTTGCCTTCCTAAAAGCTGCCCGGATTTGTTGGATACAAGATGGGCAGCAAATAAATATTATAAACAAACTAATTAATTAATTTCTCAATGAGTCTACAGTAATTGATTTTTACTATATTTGGATGATACTTGCTCTGAGGAGTTAAACTTTATCCAAAGGAGTTGGCAATCAAAACACAAAATCATGTACGCAAATCCCTTCAGCCTGTTATGATTACATAGTATCCAGACTCTCCTGCCATGTAAATACGATCAGAAGGCATCACCTAAAGATGCTCTTAAAATATGGACCCAGGAAGCCCCATCTACTGCAAGACCGCCTCCTACCAAATACCTCCCTTCGACCAGTCCGCTCCCACAGAGAGGGCCTCCTTAGGGTGCCGTTGGCCAGTCAATGCCAGCTGGCGACCCCCAGGGGGAGAGCCTTCTCTGTGGCAGCTCCTGCCCTCTGGAATGACCTACCCCCCGACCTACGTACAACTGCGGACCTGCGCCTCTTCCGCCGAGCCTTGAAAACCCATCTATTCCATGCGGCTGGCCTGGTGTAGTTTTGATTGGGCTTTGTTAGGGGTTTTATATGGGGTATTTTAGAGCAGGCTTTTTATTCAATATTTATTGTTTTTATTATTGCCTGTTCACCGCCCTGAGTCACGTAGGGGAGATAGGGCGGTATATAAATTTAAATAATAAAATAAATAAATAAATAAATAAATTTGCCTTCTTTTTTTTTTTTTTTTTTTGCAGCACAGCTGAATTTTCCTTCTGCTAATAGAAGGCAGAACATTGTTCTATCCAGCTGAGCCTGCCTTGCCTCCGGAGACCTCTGACTTTTCCTTCTTTTCTTCTTGTTCCAAGCAAAGAAAACAGGCCATTTGGTGCCACCCATATTCTAAGAATGTTTTTTTGCACGGATTACAGGGGCTTGAAACTCAGAAACATGGTAACTTCTACATTCTTAAGCCCCCTTTCTTGTTTTATTTCTATTGTACTAAACGCGCATCTGGATACAGTTATAAACCATGTTAGAATGATTCAAACAGTATGCCTACATGTGAACAGGCAAAAAATCTGTTTAGGTATTTAGAGCTCTTCTCCAACAAGGGTATCTGAAAAACCTCAAAACTAATGTATAACATACACATTATTAGCACTACAGTGAGTTTCTAAAAAATATACTTTTTTAGGCTGATCCAGAACAATTTGCAGTGAAATGCACACACATACACACAAAACACAAAGGCAAAGCAAGCCAAGCACAGCTCATATTCTGCTTGGGACAAGCAGAAGAACAAAGGGAGCTGGGCTTAAATGTTCTCACTACTGCTCTCTCTGGTTAACCGGTAAGATGCAGAGTAGCAGGAGTTAATGACAGAAACAAACTTCAGGGATTTCACAGGAAAATCCTTAGAATCAGTCAGACAAATCCAACCTTGCTGTAAGGATGTTCAGAATAATGGATGGGCCCATAGGAGGATGGAGCTTTCTTCAGCTGTGGGCAATACACCACAATTGGAGGAGTTAAAAGTTTCCCAGGGGCAATATATCATAGCAATTTCCTTTGCTCTGGGTAAATATTTGTATTATTTCCCTTTCTTTCAGCCCACATTCGCACTTCCCTTTTTGCAGATTCCTCACTCAGCACTCACTTTGGGATGTATTTATTTTTTTGGAACCAGAATGTCTAAAATCCGGATTAACTGCGAAATAACTGTTGCAATCAACTGCAGTTCAATCAAAACCTTGCCTGCCTTGGGAAATAGTTCTGGCAGATAATGCTGTTGCGTTTGGATGGTGATGAGCGTGCCAGTGAGAGCCAGTGAGATGGCAAACAAAGGGAAAGAGTAGGGCGGGGAGAAGGATAAGAACGAAAGAAAAAAGGAGAAGACAAGCAATAGAAGTAGCTGAAAGTTGTGAGATAAATGCAAAATAAACACCTGCATAAATGAAGAGAAGCCATGTTTTCAGCAGTGTTCCCTGATTCTAAAGTTTTGTACACTTTGCTGATGGAAATAGACCCAGCTGACTAACACATCACTATAAACATGTTTACCGTGTACCTTACTTAGAAACCGTATCCTTCTGCATATGTTAGAGCTAAACCTCTCTTCCTCTCACATAAATGAGGAGATCAATTGAACCATAAGTGAGGTGAACATTTGGGGAACTAAAGAAAATTGGGGAAACCTCCTGATGGCTCTGTCAATTCACAGAGGGGTTTCTGATCACACTCAGTTTTACCACCAGGCCTTCAGAGAAATAAGCTTACAGTGCAGGAATTATCTTTAGAGAATGGTAGAAAGAAAGAAAGGGGAGAAGGAATATGTGAGAAAATTATTAACAACTCTGTTAATATGTGCAAGCCACAAACGGCCAACGATACTAGTGAGATCATTACAGCTTTTGATCTAGGCATAGGTCTCCTAACATTGCCATATAAAAACCTCATGAACTCTCTGGCCTGTTCTACAGCAGTGTTGCTATTAGCTACATTCCTGTGCTCTCTTGTGCCTCCTAGAAGTGATTAGAAAGGCAGAAAATGCCCAGAGCATTCATTCCATATGACCAATTATCGGTAGGGATTTCATACAATCATTTCTTGAGTGGGGGGGGGTAGAGGAGCCCAGATCTCCCTTTTATTTACAGTGTTTTCCTGGGGCCAACCTACCATTAGGTATAATGGGGCAACCACCTTAGACAGACATTCTTGGTGGAGTGGAAGCAGAAAGATATTCATGGGAAGAACTGGGGGGGGGTTTGATCTCCTGGGGCTCGCTAGGCTCCTCTGAAGGTAAACTTTTGCTTCTGGGGAGAGGAGATGAGGTGAACAGGCAAAGAAAGAGGCAATTATTTATTAAACCTATAGGCGGACCAACTCCAATGGGACTATGGGTGGTGTGTGCATGTGTGTGGGTGTGTGGGTGTGTGGGTGCATGCCTTCAAGTCAGTGTTGACTCTTGGCAACTGCCTGCACAAGTCCCTGCAATTTTCTTAGCAATGGGTTTTGGAAGTGGCTTGCCTTTACTTCTTCCCCAAAGCTGAGAGAAAATGACTGGCCCAAAGTCACCCAGCTGAATTGGGTCCAAGGCAAGGCTAGAATTCATAGTTCATGGTTTATCTAGCCTGTTGCCTTAGCCCCACACCAAACAGGCAGGCTCTTGTTTTTGCATGGTGTACAATCAGTTGAAAACAATACAATAAATATAAAAAAAGAAATATCTAGGGGGGGGAAATGAATTTGCAACCCAGTTCTCCCCAAAGGGGTCCGCCACCACTTTGCCCAAACTTAGAAGAGCTGGTTTTGAGGGCTTGTTGAAATAGGAATGGCTGCCATCCACAGATCAAGAAGGGTTTTTCTTGCTAGCCTCAAGCAGCTTTTTCATGTGATTGTATGTTTTTGTTGTGTTATTCTGTGTCTGCCTGTCTCTCTGTCTGTCAGGGTATTACCTTATTAGTTTATTAGGATAATTCTACTGTTTTGTTAACCAGCTTAAAACTTTCTGTAATACGAACAGAAGTATTAAATTAATTTAATCAATAAACAAGGCAGTATGGATGCCTTGAATGTGGGGCTCCTTATGTAGTCAAAATGACACCCCTTCATAAAAGGCAGGCATCAGCAGAAAACACAGGGAAATCCCTGTGTTTGCAGAAAAACCAAGAGAAGAAAATATAAGCTCAATGAAGATTGAACGTTTAGTGCTGGCTGGGTGACTACTGAAAATTAATTGAAAATCAGTGAAGAGAGAGGAATGGCAGAGCTATTTGGTAATTCCAACCCCCACCCCCACCCCCAGCTACTGCAAAGTCCCACTTTTCATAACTATGCATGTTATCTGTCCTCTGATAATTTGCACCTGGTAGCAAATACAAAACAAGTTTACTGAATTCTTTGCCCTATAGTAATCAATCCCCAAAAGTTAAGTATGTGTAGAAACACATTGAGAAGTAGAGTGCATTCCACAACCGCCTTTGTTGCTAACTGCAGACGGAGTTTTATTGGCTTTTCCCGTTTTTCCTTGGGATTCCAATTATTCCAGTGGCCCCCAGAGTGGATCATAATGGCTTCCACATTGAGTATGTTGATCATGGTAAATTCTTCAAACTAACTGTTTGTTATGAAAATAAGTATTCTTTTAGCATTTCAGTTCATGTGTAATAATGGAAAAAGAAATCTACTTGGATTTCTCTTCCCCTGTTTGTGCCAGATGTGAATATTGCATGTGCATGACACAATGCACCAGAGGAACTTGACAGAAAATGGTTTAAAGTTAACCAAGCTTTATGCTGGCATCGTAACAGACTAGTTTGAGCAGGACATGAATTGAACTGTCCCCTGCGAAAGTTCCCCAAATGCTGACTGCACAAGACTGAAAGCACAAGGGAGCCCCATCTTATTCAAAGCCATGTCCTGCCATGCATGGCGATCAGGAGACGCATCCCTCTCCTTATTGAAACCTCATTCATAAAAACTGTCATTCATGCTGCAGTGAGAGAAATGAGGGTTCTCTGGACAGGGACTGAGGAGGGAAGGAATCACCTGCCTTGGGTAGCTGGACATTTTCATTCATGCTCTGAAGGGCTGTAGTATTACCTGTTGAATTAATTAAGACTGGACTCAACAAATATCCCAGTTACAACACAGTGTTTTGTATGTTATTTTAAACCAAGGTCCATATTTTAAAAAGACAGTGAGTGGGCTTTCCAAGAGCAGGAAGGAAAAATATTACTATTTGGTGGTTTGCTTGACAAAGAAGAGAAAAGGCATCTGACAAGATCCAGAAACTTGTCCACAATTGAGTTGTTGGGGTGTGGATTTGGGAACCTTTTAAAATGGTATTGGCTAGCTAGGCCCTACCTACATTTCATTTAATTGGCAAGAAAGTCTTTCTTTCTTTCTTTCTTTCTTTCTTTCTTTCTTTCTTTCTTTCTTTCTTTCCTTCCTTCCTTTCTCTTTCTTTCTTTCCCTTTCCCTCTTCCTTCCTTCCTTCCTTCCTTCCTTCCTCCTTCCTTCCCCCCTTTCCCTTTCCCTTTCCCTTTCTTCCTTCCTCTTTCTTTTTCTTTCTTTCTTTCTTTCTTTCTTTCTTTCTTTCTTTCTTTCTTTCTTTCTTTCTTTCTTTCTTTCTTTCTTTCTTTCTTTCTTTCTTTCTTTCTCTTGTTATTGTTCCCTCTTATACGTTAATGCACGCAAATATAATGGCTTCGTTCATAAATGAATTAGGGACCTTATGGTAACCGCGTTTCTGGCGGGTCTTTCCCCGTAAGGTTCATCGGCAGCACAAATTCCTCCGGCGCACCACCACCACCACCCCCGCCCGGAGGAAACCAGTTGCTTTCCCCTCGGTCGGGTGACAGCCGGCGGCCCGAGGAAAAACAACTCGCCCAAAGGCGGGCGCGGCGGGGCCCGCCTAGCCCGGGAGGCTCAGCAGCCGGTCCGGGTCTTTCTCCCGAATCCCCGCGACGGGGAAGGGTGGAGCGGAGCAAGAGCCGCAGCACCAGCCCTCACTTCGCTGGGTGACGGGACGAGCGAGGCTTTGGCTCGCTCAGCACCGCCGGCCGCTTAAGCGAGGAGGCTGCGCGATCTCTCGGGGCAAGAGAAACGCCAGCCTCACTCCGGTTCCCCGAGGCGTCGGCAATCGAGAAACCGGCGCGGCGCGTCCTCAGGGCGATCCGAAGGAGAGTCTCTAACTAACCTTCGCAGCGCACCAGCCAACTCGGAGCGCGTCCGCTCTTTCCCTGCCTCGCAGCGCCCGGAGAATGCCCGGCAGGGAGAGAGAATAGGGGGCACTTGGACCGTCTGGTCCTACCCGGCTCGTTTCTCCCGAAGCCTCAGAGTTCAAGTCTTCGCCAAACCCGAAACATCAGCCCGATCGCAACACCGTCCCAGACCGATCTTCGCGATTTCCCGCTCAGGTAAAGAAGAAGAGCCATCCATTTGCTCTCCTCCTCCTCCTCCTCCTCCTCCTCCTCCCGCGACCCGCAGGTCCAGACTAGGCGCCCCGCATCTCAGACTGCCTCGGGGTTCCTGTCCTGGACGGGACCACTAGGGATGAGGGCACCGGCGAGGAAAGGGGGTCTCGGATGCGGCGCGGTGCCGCCGCCTTTCTTAAAGCACGCCTATGCTAAGGCGGCCTTTATCGACCCAGGGAAAAGGTCTCTCGGGAGATTTAACTTTGAAGGTTACCACTTCAGGCAGCTTGGTTACCCGGAAGTCACGGAAACACACATATGCACTCAGGCCAACGTGCTTTCCAGCGCCTAACCCCGAGACTTTTTGGTCTGGAAAGGTGGTACTTTTCTCAAGCCATCTGGCTCCTTCCACCGTTCAGCTCCTTTTCCTGTTCTACTCCCCTTCTCGTAACTCCTGGACTTTAATTCGGTTCCTCCCGAGTTCCCTCCAAATAAAGGTACGCAGCCATTCAAACCTACAAAATTGCCCGCGTTCTTAGCAGCACACACATACACACGCACGCACGTACACACACCTTGCTAAACGAGTCCCCCTTTTTATAGGGCAAGGGATATCAAAGGGCTTTCGCCGGAGATACTAACAAAGAGAGAGAAAGGATTCCAATCCCACCTTAGTAAAAAAAAGAAAAAAACCCAGCTTCGAGTGAAAGCGGTCCAGAATTCTGCCTCGGCTCCCTTCTTCCCCTACACCCCACTTTCTCGGATTTCTGCTCAACTTTCCGGGCCCAACGGAGCTAAGACAAGGGCCAAACTAGCTACTTCCCGGATGGGGAAGAGGCCGCAGAAAGTTTGCAACCAGAAATAGTTCTTTGCCTCCTCTCCACCGGTCTCCCGCTCTCCCGCTTGACAACCTTCTCCTCCCCGCTTCGCTGTCCGGGACTCAAGGTTGGAAGGAGTTCCGCAAGTGGGACCCGGAGTCCGAGCCGAGCGACGCCCCCCCCCTGACCTCCGCTTCCCCGCCCTTCTCGGTTCGAGCCCCCTCCCCTCCCGTCCCGTACCTTCGCCGAGGCGGAGAGCCGTCCGGCTGTTCTCCCGACAGAGCCGGACTCGTTCGTTTGGAAGCGGGGCGACAAAGGTGAAGGCTTGAAGGCGCGGGGGGGGGGGGGGTTGGCGGTTCGCGGAAAAAAGCGAAATCTGCTTACGAGCTTAACCCTCTCCCCGGGGCAGGCGTACCTAGATTCTGCCTGCAAGCGGATCGCCGCGGACGACCCAAGCCAAGGCGCTCCGCCTGCCGCCCGAGGAGCCGAGGAGAAGCGCTCGCTTCCCAGCTCCGCCAACCCGGAACGGAGAGGAGAGAGAGGAGACCCCCAGCAGCCCTTTCTCGGCGCCAAGCGGGCATTTCTTACCAGCTGTCCTGGGAGCGACGTCCCACCGCCGCCGTCGTCCTTCCCGCTCCCTTCGCCCGGAGGAAAGCGAGCGCTCCGGTGACTCCCCCCCCTCCTCCGATCGAAGCGCCGCGCCTTCCGCGATTCGGGACTTGGGGGGGAATTCAGGAGTTGAACCCGGCTCTCCTCTCCCAATCCATAGATAGGCGCTCGCGGCGGAGCAAGTTAAGAAAGGCGGCCCAATCGGGTGGGGATTCCGAGACGCCCCGAGCGGCGCTCCTGACTTTTTTTTTCTTTCTTTTTTTGTTTTTTTCTTCCGCGCGGCTTCTCCCAGCCCCGAACGCGCCGCGCTGCCTCTCCGAAGTTCTCGCTGCAGGCCGATCGCCAGGAGCTCACGGGCGCAAGTGGGGGCGGGCGGCCGGGCGGTATGGGGGGGGGGAGCGGAAAGGAGGGGAAGGGAAAGCAGGAAGAAAGAATAAAAATAAGGATTGTGGACACTCCTGCCCACTTGGCAAAAAAAGAAAGAAAAGAAAAAAGAAAAAAAGAGGGGAAATAAACCGCCACCCTTCCTCCTCTACGCACGCACACGCTTACAAATCCCCCTCTCTCACATTGAGCACCCAAAGCCTATTCAGTCAATTGGCTTCTACTGCCTGCGATTTGCATAGCCCCGCCCCTTTCCCACCTCCTCGGCCATTCAAGCGGGGCAAGGACCCGTAGCCGTTCCCCTCCCCGCCGCGCCCCTTTCTTTTTCCACCTGTACCGCCCCTCCCTGCAGCTGGGTTTCGCTTGGCCAGGCGGGCGCGGGGAGCCGCGGGATCCCAGCGCGCTCTGGGTGTCGGCTAGGTGGGTTGGCCGCCGTCTCCCGAGAGGGAGGGTGGCTCTGCCTTCCTTCCACCCATCCCCTCCTGCCGGTTCCAGCAGCCCTGCGCGGCGGCTTCCATCCGCGGCCCGGTTGCAAGCAGCGCGATCCGAACCCAAGGCTATTATTGGAATCGCCCGTGTTCGGGGCACATAGGCGGCTCGCTCTTCTCCTCCCCGGCTGCGTGCTTCGGAAAGGGGGAATTCTGACTTTCCTAAAAAAAAAAAAATCCAGAGGCGGGTTGGTGGGTGGGTGGGTGGATGGGTGGGGTAGGGGATAAATAAATAAATAAAGCGAGTCCTTTGTCTCTCTTTCTCTCTCTCTCTCTGACTTGAGTTATTCTGTGAAGTGCAAGGGAGTGGTGGGGAGGGAAGCATGGTGATGGGGGTGAAAGAGGGAGAGGAGGCAGGAGGGGGCGTTGGAGGAAGGGAAAGAGAAAGAGGTAGAAAGCAAAAGAAGAAGGGAAGAATACCCGAGTGAGAGCGAACGGATGACGGGGGGGGGGTGGGGGTGGGGAGAGAAAGATGGGGCCTTGCTTTTTAATATTGCAAAAAAAAAAAAGCCACCCAGGCACATCCTTCAAGAAATACACTCTCCAAATATTGCAAAAAAAAAATCCACCCAGGCACATCCTTCAAGAAATACACTCTCCGCAACAAAGAAAAACTCGGGCGTAATTGACAGCAGGAGAGACTGTTATCTCCCCACCCCACCCGAGCCGGGTCCCTCCTTGCTCAGTTAATCTGCTCAGGCAAGCTTACTTAACTCTTTGGTGGAGGGGAGTAGAGAGGAAACCTACCCCTCTTCCTGCCTGGGAGGAACCATCCTGATCTTGAGGTGCAAACTGAGAGCTGTGGAAACGCTTCTGTTTGGGTGCTCAGCTTTCCTCACCAGCTTTGGAAGAAGGGTCCATTTACAAGTCAGGATTCCAGACTAAACTTCCGCCTGAGGACAGCAGGTCCTTTTGTCACCTGAGTAAATAGGTAAGATGGCAGTTTCCCCTTTCAGGTAGAAAAGCTGATTGGGCTGGCAATCTGAACTTCAGCGGTAGAAGAGATGCTACATCTGAGGAAGAAGCTTATTTGAAGAGTATGAGGCAGTGGTGGCGAACCTATGGCATGCGTGCCAGAGGTGGCACTCAGAGCCTTCTCTGTGAGCACGCACACCATTGCCCCAGCCCTGGATCCCCCCATGGCCCCCTCCTCACCAGCAGCCCCCCCCCCAGAGGAGAGTCACCCCTGAGCATGGCCCACGTGGAGCAGTGCAGCCAAGGACGTGGCTGCCATAGAGCTGCTGGGCCACCTGGGTGATCTGCAGCAGGCCGTAGAGGTGGTGGGTGGCCCGGCGGGCAGGGGCGGAGCAGAGGCAGAGCTGGCAGGGGCAGGGTGGAGCGGGGATGGGTGGGGGTGGCGGGGAGGGGTTTTTGGGCACTCAATCTCTAAAAGGTTCGCCATCACTGGCATGAGGGAATGAAGGGGAAGCGGGGAGGTTGAGGAGAACTAACCAGGGGTGTGGTACCACAGCATCTCCCAGCATCATCTGCCAAATGGATAGATAATAAATCAGTGGCTATGATCATGCCAGCATTCAAAACTATGATATTTGGAGCATTTGCGTCATCACATCTTAGTGGTAATGCTACAAAGAGTGCAAAAAAAAAAAAAAAGGCAAGCAAGTTTTACAAAATGAGGTATGGTAAAGAAAGGATGAACAGGGAGAAGATTTTGCCATCTCCCATAATGTAAAATTAGAGGGCATCCAATGAAACTGAGCAGTGGAAGATTTAAAACTGATGCAAGGACATTTTTTTCCCCACAATTATCAGCCTGTGGAATCCAGCGTCACGAGATATGGTGTTGACTGCTAGTAGAGATGTCTTCAAAAAGGACTAGACAAATTTCTAATATTTAATTTCCAATATCTAAGGAGAGGGGGGTCAATCTATTCTCCAAAGCACTTGAGGACAGGACTAGAAGCAGTGGATGGAAACTAATCAAGGAGAGAAGCAACTTAGAACTAAGGAAGAATTTCCTGACAGTTAGAACCATTATTCAGTGGAACAGCTTGCCTTCAGAAGTTATGGGTGCTCCAACCCTGGAGGATTTTAAGAAGAGATTGGACAATCATTTTGTCTGAAATAGTATAGGGTTTCCTGCTTGAACAGGGGGTTGGAGTAGAAGACCTCTAAGGTCCCATCCAACTCTGTTATTCTATCATTCCAGAGGGCAGGGCTAACTGGCTTGAAGATAAGGTACCTCCTTCAGGCTTGGGATCAGTCTGGGGGCTGGAAGAAAAATTGGGAGAAGATGGCTTGATCTCCTTGATTGCATCTTGTGCGGTGATCACCATGGGAGGCAGAAGGCTTGCTAGATGAACCTTGGATTGATCCAGCAAGGCTATTCTCATGTTGTCAATTGAAATTAACTGTCACAGTCGGTCCAATTATAAGGCTAACTCTGACATTATAAGCTCTGGCCAGATGCAAACGAAATCAATTCAGGTTTATTATTTTGGGGTGGGGAGTCAAAATAGAGAGGACATAGCAATGAATGCATGTAATTTAAGAATCCCTGATTTTTACCAGGAAACACTCCTTTCTCCTCTATGCGTAAGAAAGAGTGGTAAGCTGTGGTGGGGAGAGTCATTATATGATTTTTGCAAACATAGATTTTCATTTAATGTTGTGTGCATGCAGCAAGAGCTTCTGCAAACAATTCTTTTTTTTTCTTCCCCCTGCATAAAATGGATACACCCTGAGCATGTTCTGATCCTGGGTTTCTGAGCAAAATAGATACTATTATAATTAGAAGTTAGACACCATCTAAATTCCCAGGCAGTTAAAATATTAATTCTATGCAGGTAGCAAGCGGGACATTGCAGACAACTTCCATATTAGAATAAGTCTGGGTACAGCTATAGAAATACACACACACACACACACATCCTTTCCCCATCACACCATGGACAGAGAATGATTGACCAGCCAAAAATTCTGCACTGAAAAAAAAATCCACATGACAGGTTCTGGCCTAAGGCTAACTAGGAAGGATGCATAATTTTTCTGTCTCTACTCTCTGTCTCCCCTCCATCTCCTCCCTCCCCTTTCCCCCCCTATGTCTTTCACATTGATGAATAATTCATCGGAGGCTCTTTGGCACACGGTATCATCTTCTAGTGTGTACAGTTAAGTTAAAAACTGCAGAAAGTTTCAACAGCCCCTCTATGTGGGGGCTTTTCTAATGTCACAACATCTCTGAAGTGCATTTGCAAAGTACTTTTGCATGCAGCCCCTATTACTGAGGGTTAAGATCACTGTCATATCTCGTGGAAGATAAATTCTGTGTCTGATCTTTAGAGCACAGATCTATTCAACTGCAACTGTTATAATAGGTGTTCTTGATATCTGTCGGCAGTCAATTCACTACCCAGTGGAATCAGTGTTACAAAGTTTTAAAAGTAGATATGCAAATTTACAGGTCAATCACAATGCTTGCAATGTACATTTTCTGTGCTCTCTTACTCTCTCTCTCTCTCTCTCTCTCTCTCTCCCTTCCTCTCTTCCACTCTCTATTTTAGATGCTAAAAAAGCAATAAATTTAAATAAGTTGTTTATCCCTTCCTAAGCTATGAGCTAACTTAGAATTTATAAAACAGAATAACACATAATTTCTTTGCTAAATTTTAGGTAATAAAAGAACACACTATTTTGAATATTTCTTTCTTTCTTTTCTTTTATCCCACTGCAGGATCACAGGAGCAAAAATAAATACACAACTTTTTACTTGCATCTGTCCACAATTAAAAATGCACTATTGATTAAAACTGTTGTGCACTGCATACCCATGCAAGTATATTCAAACTATAAAACCCAGTGAGTTTACTATGATTTTTCCTAATGTGGTTTACATACTTTTTAATGTACCAATTTGGAAGCAATTTGAAGGAGCTTACTCCCAGTTAAGTATGAATGTTGTGGATTTATAATATCCCTTGATCCATTGCCTGATTTATAATATCCCTTGATCCATATCCACAATTCAATTAATGTTTTTCCACCCTTGGGTACTTTTGTACGATTTTCATAGCAGATTGTTCATATTTCTGCTAAAATATTCAACACCGAATTGCAAAAAGGTGCAAATAAGAAATACTGGAAAAATAGGACGGCTAAAGGTTTCAAAAGAGGAGTTGTAGCATATGGAAATGCATCCAGTTTGTTCACTAAAGAAGAGGAATCAGAGAAGAGGATGTGGACTGTATCAGACTTTAGGCCCTCTTGTCAAAGACAAAAAGGATTAAGGAAATCTTCATGATTTAGCCTACAAGGTTGATTTCAGAGAACATACTGCTTTGAGGATAATGCACAAATACGTTATCTCAAGTATTATTTTAGAAGAGGCATTCTTTTTTTTGTCAGACAAAAGGGGGATTGCTATTTTTAAAATGTTGCATGTTACTTTAAAATGTTGCATGTTATATATATAGTATGTGTATATATAGTATGTGTATGTATGGTATATGGTGTGTATATATGGTATATGGTGTATGTGTGTGTGTGTGTATATATATATATATATATATAGTATGTGTATATATGGTATGTATATATATGGTATATGGTGTGTATACATATACATATACATACATACATATACATATACATATACATATACATATACATATACATATACATATACATATACATATTATTATTATTATTATTATTATTATTATTATTATTATTATTATTATTTGAATTTATACCCCGCCCTTCTCCTTGCGGACTCATACATACATACATACATACATACATACATACATACATACATACATACATATATATATATATATATATATATATATATAGTGTTTTTTGATGCACCCTGTCGGCCCAAATATGGGAGGAAGAAATCGAAATAGCTATCCCAGTCTCCCTTTAACTCTTTGTTAGCAATCCCATTTTTTTTAGCATATATACACACATCAAATCATTATTATCTTAGCCCTGCAGCTAAGGAACAGCTTAGTCCAAGACTTGTTTTAAGGGAACTGGACCTCTTCTGCCTCTCCAAATAAACTTGATCTTCCCTCAAAGACTTTGCATCATTTTTAGCCCCCAGATTTAAAAATATGGAACCCTGTTCCTTCCTTTGGGAATGGAATAGCCTTTCCAACACACTTTGTGATTATTATTTTTTAATAATAGACATTGAACTTATATTTTTCCAAGAACAAACAGTAGTTTGCACAAAGGTATCCCATACTTTTACCTCTACAACAACCCTGTAAAGGGATTGAATTAAAAAAGAGTGCTTGTCCCAAGGCCATCCCATGAGCTCCTTGGTCAAGTGGGGACATGAATTTGGGCCTGCCAATCCAAGGTTAACTCTTTAGTCACTACACTATCACATTTTTTTTTAGTTTATATAAACAACTTGCACTATGAATAGAACATATCCTATTTTATAACAAATATGTATATCTTTGTAATGCAAAACATACCTCTAATCTTCATTGTAATACACACACACACACACACACACACACCATAATGTGATATCCATCCATCCATCCATCCTTCCAGCCTAAACAAGGTTAAAAGTTGTTCAAATATTTTTTTTAACAAAACTGATTCTGGAAACACTGACTGCTATCCTCAGCCGAAGCTTTTATTGCAAAGGAAGGGCAACAACTGTGCCCTGTAGCTCTAGACTCTCTGCTGATGGAATTTTTCCCATGGATTGATCTTCTGACCTTTGTCAGGCAATGCCTGCATGCTGCCATTTAATTACAGCCCTTCCCAAACTGGCCCTTTTCGGGATGAGATAAAAACCTATTTATCTGCCTGTTGGATTTGCTGTGTGGTATTTGTCTTACTGGCTGTGGGTTTATATGTAGTATGTGAGGGATTTTCTTTAGGACTGCTTTTATTTCACATGGACCTTGAAGAAGCAGGATAGGAAAGCATTGATGCTTTTGAACTCTGGTGTTGGAGAAGACTCCTGAGAATACTGTGGACAGCCAAGAAAACAAACGGATGGTTCATCAAAGAAATCAACTCAGAATTTTCACTTGAGGCACAAATGACCAGGCTCAAAATTATCCTGGACACATTATGTGAAGATACATCTGTCTGGAAGAGGGTCTAATGCTGGGAAAGGTGGAAGAAAAGAGAAGAAGAGAATGACCAGTTACAAGGTGGAAGAACTCAGTTACAGTAGCAATGAATGGACTATTAGAACAACCTGAAACACCAAGTTAAGGATAGATTGTCAGGGAGAAAAATCTGTCTTTGTCACTAGCCTTCAAAAAGACTTGATGGTAAATTTTAAGATAAACAAGATAAGATAACCTTTATTGACATTTTTTTTTACTGTGGGCACACTGGCACACATTAAAAATGAAATTCTGTTGCTTGCTCTCAAAAGTGTACACATACATAACACACATATAAAC
Organism: Protobothrops mucrosquamatus; assembly: GCF_001527695.2. NCBI lineage: Eukaryota > Metazoa > Chordata > Lepidosauria > Squamata > Viperidae > Protobothrops > Protobothrops mucrosquamatus. The sequence goes on from NW_015387169.1 coordinate 69,082, forward strand.
ATGTTATATACAACATATGTATATACCTACACCCTTACGTTACATATAAATACATATACGGTAAATATTAATCACTGTTCATCTTGGATACATAGCGGAAGGAGGAAGCTTGAGAGTTCACAAGGTTAATACTGTATGGAACAAACTGTGACTGAATCTGGATGTTCTGCTTCAGATACCACAAAGCCTCCTCCCAGAAGGTAACAAGGAAAACAAGTCGTGAAATAAATAATAATAGTAAGAAGAAGAAGAAAGACCAAATGAAGAATAGAAAAGACACATAGCACAGCAAAGTATTACATGGCCAGTACATCAATAAAAATAGTAGACCAAGCAGATAACAACAGCAACGGACAGCAAGTGCTGCCTCTGCAAAGAAGCTGAAGAAACAGTGGACACTTAGTTAGCTGCTGCAAGAAGATCACACAAACTGACTACAAGCAACAGCATGACAAAGTAGCAACAATGGTGCACTGGAATGTCTACCAAGATATATCATTTGCCTGCAAGCAAGAACTGCTGGGACCATGAAACAGACAAAGTAATAGAAAATGAAGAAGCTAACATGCTCTGGGTCTTTAGAATTCAAACAGACAAGCACCTGCCACATAACACCCCAGACTGAACAATTGTCAATAAGAAAGACGAAAAACTCTGGATAGTGGACATGTCAGTACCTGGAGACAACAGAATAGAAGAGAGAATTGAAGAAAATCACAAAATACAAAGACCTGCAAATAAAAATAGAACAACTATGGCAAAAGAAAGCAAAAATAGTACCAATAGTATTAGGCAATCCCGAAACATTTGGAGTAATACTTGAACACCATTAACTATTGACAAAATCACCATCAATCGATTGCAAAAAGCAGGTTTACTTGGAAAAGCCTACGTCCTGCAACAATATCTTTAGCAACATAAAATAACAACATGTGCCTATCCCAGGTCCTTGGGAAAGAATGGATAGGGAGATAAAATTGTCAAATCCACTCTCTAAATGACTAGCTGAATGTGTGATGAAACTTAATAATAATAAATGTTATTGCATAACATTGTAATGTTTTTTATTTTAAGACTGTTGAATGTTGCTTTTATTTGTTGCTTTAACAATCTTTCAGAGTTTGAGGTTATGCATTAAATGTATCAGATATATGGTATAGTTCTCCCTTGCTTTGTTAGCTCAATTTTGTATATCATCATATTTTTTTCTGTTCTCAGAATACATATACTGAGTCACCAACTCATAGATCTGATGAAGTGGGCCTGACCAAAATGAAAAAAAAATCTTAAACCACAATAATTGTTTGAGCCTTCACAGCACCACAATTTTCTTTGTTGTTTTGGCTACAACTGACTAACACAGCTATTCTGGAATCCCAAATAACTTTGCAGTCAAGGACAAAGAGTCTGCAGTCAGGACAGCAGTCTCTAAAATGCATTTTTACTGTGGACCACAATCCGCTATGTCTCTTCTAAAACATTGACCAATTTAAAACAGTCTCTTTCACTCTAAAGTCCAGTGACCATTTTTTCACAATGCATGCCAACTGCCGAGGGTTATGTATAAGATTGACAGCCATGTAAGTTATTTAAACATATTAGCTAACAAACTAATTAAAGCTAACATTTTACGCTGAATTGTGGAAGATTATGTATACTGAACAAATAAAGCAATCTTTATACATGCAGAAAAGGAAGCCATCCTTATACCACTTCATTTGTTGAATTCAATAGACATTTCTCCAAAGATACACAGAATTGCAGTTATATGCCATAAACCTAAGCAGAGATGTTAAACTCTAGAGGCATCTACAGATTTTTTGTTTGTTTATTAAATGTATATGCCACCTATCTCAGTATGGAAGAGTAATAAGAGCCGTGGTGGTGCAGTGGTTAGAATGCAGTATTGCAGGCTAACTCTGCCGACTGCCCGCAGTTCGATCCTGACTGGCTCAAAGTTGACTCAACCTTCCATCCCTTTGAAATCGGTAAAATGAGGACTCAGATTGTTGGGGGGCAATATGCTGACTCTGTAAAGCACTTAGAAGAGGGCTGTAAACTACTATGAAGTGGTGTACAAGTCTAAGTGCTACTCCTATTGCTATCCAGTACTGCCACTTTCGTACTAAGATGTGACCTTCATAGCGCAAGTATTGAAAGGGCACTGCTTACAGCTGCTTACCTCCATCCCATGGAAGCATCTCTCTCTCTCTGTTTTAAGCAGAGGAATATCTTAGCTTTTCCAAGTAAATATCTGGTTTTCAAGAAGGGCTTCAAGAGTTATAAGGTTAGCTTAGACTATTTTTCTCTTTGTCACCCCAGCTGCTTCACCAACTTAGCATACATAAGTTTAAGAATTTCAATGGACAACTCTTGGGCAACAAGTTTCTGATAGTTTTTCTTGTTAAAGTCACAGAATATAAAAAAAATGGTGTTAAAAAAACTACCACAAACAGTGAGAGGTTTAGGGGCTGAATGCTGAAGGCTCAACAGATGTCTATCCTACATCAAGAGATGCAGGTAATCTGTTGAATGCCATTTGTTATGAGGAGTGCAATTATTACTCACAAATGAGGAATTCCCAGTAAATATGGTCATAAGCTCACACTGATAAAGTGTCCATCCTTTTGTACACAGTATTTGTCAATACAACCAGCTGGATTGGGATGAGAGTTAGTTCTTACAAGGTCAGAGGAATTTAACTTGATATCTGATCTGTCTGTTATCAAAACATAAGACAGCTGGACACCAGTCTCTTGCCTGAAAGAGAGTGCTGTCCAGTCCCTTGTGGAGGCACGAGAATTTGAACATAGATTTCATTATACAGTAAATAGTACTCATGTTTGATATATAATGGCCATTGGAGTTTTAAAAAGCTAAGAAGCTATCATAAATTATTAATAAGTCTACGTATAAGAAATTCTTAAATTCTTGTTGTATCAGTTGTTTTGCTTTCTACTTGCTCTACCAGGAGACACCTGACAGTAGGTGGCCATCAAACTGGCCTCTCTGGGATTAATCACAGCCCTCGGAGAGTATCAAGATGATATTGAACTTGCATATCTAAAAGTTCTTCCAACTTGTTGCTGAAGTGTTGAACCTCATTTATATGATCTGCATTGAATGTCCATACAGTGACAAGATTTTTGATACTTCATTTTTACATTGTAGAATTTAACATATGTACATCTGCTCATTATAAAAGTGACTACCTGTCTGTCTGTTACAGGAAGGAAGGAAGGAAGGAAGGAAGGAAGGAAGGAAGGAAGGAAGGAAGGAAGGAAGGAAGGAAGGAAGGATTACAGTAGAAGAAAATTTTAAAGTTTCAAAATCATACAAATTAAACCTTTTGAAGACTATTAAGACTATTGTTCTCTATAATAAATAAAATACAATCATTAATACTGAGGAAGAAAATAATCATTGGTTATTGTTATGTTTTAGGGTGTAAAAATTCAATAATAATTAGACATTAATTTTATTAAAAATATTTTTATAATTTTAATACATGTGATCTAAATATTTCATAATCTGTTTTTTGAAAAAGAAGAAACCAAGGTGCAGGCAAAGAACCAATCTGAATTACTTAGCCACATTTGCTTGCCAGAGACCATACCACATTTTGTAAGGGGAAAAGTGGTAGGAGAAACAAAATAAGCTATTTCTAGCAAGATGCAAGCAAGCATATAAAAGGTACTTTCAAATACAATATTGATCTTTATCAAGAAAGGAAAAAAGTGCCTGAATTGAACTAGACAATCTCAAAGCATATACTTTAATTAATTTTTTTTTCATCTACTTTCAAACTGCTGGATCAGCAGGAGCTGGAGCTAGTGACAGGAGCACATTCCGCCACACGGCAGCAACCAGGTCTCAAACATAAGCCTTCTAATCCTCAGCCCAGCATCCTAACCACTGCGCTCCTATAGTTAAAATATTTTAAATTATGCATATGAAGTATAGCAATTTGTTAGGTTGCAAATCTCATACTTTCAGGACAAGTTTGAAATAATGTCAGTAGCATCATCAGACCATTAAGCCCTTGTTTTCATATTTCTTTCTCTTTTTTGTTTCACTTACACTCCTTTCCAAAGAGAATAGAACTCTGCAAAGTGTACCTTCTAATGTCATAACAAAAACAGTGATTGCTATTTTCAATATAAAATGGCCTTTGACTCACAACTGCACTCAGTCACAGCCTTAATTATGTTTTAAACTTGTCCCATGCATAAAAATCACTCATTCACTTTCTCATTTAAGTAACATGCATAACTTTGTTTTTCCTTTGGAGAACAAGGAAGGAAAGTATTGTTGCTATAGAATTACTGCTGTTCCCACATGACATTTGCCGGAAACATATTCAGGAGGACCTTTACCCAAACAGCTGAAGGCTGTTTACCCAAGACCTTAAAAACCAATCCCACATTATTTAACACTAAAAATCTAGCAGATAGGATTCTCTAGATCCCTAGTTCATTCCCTTCCTGGGCCAATAAACCCTGAACTGATGCGATCTTTCTTCTTGTCTCACATCTGGACTGTTAAGAGTGAAGTGACTGGGAATTTGAGGGACCAGCAAAAGGTTAGAACTGCAAAGGGGGAGAAGAGAAGATTTTACACTGGGATGAATGAGACCAATATCCCTTGTCTGCAAGTCAATAGCACATCTTGGGCATTTTTCCAAGCCCATCTATTTAGAATATCTTTTGGGTGATCCTACAACTACTATTGTATTTTTTTTATTTCCATAGACTGGAACTAGCCTAAACCTTTTACATTATGTGTGTGTGTGAAATGTTCAGTCCTAGAGCGTTTCAACTCAAAAAGAGATTGTTCCAATTGTACTGGAAAAGGTGGAAGCTTAAAATGGGTCATTTCTATTTTGACTATAGAAGAGGCCATCCTGTTTCTGGAAAGAATTCTTCCAGAAGTTCTAGATGTGGTCCTACTCCAAAACAGTTGTTTCTGAACATTCTTCTTTGAGAATGGGATGGTTTTCCACGTTCTGTTTTATAGTTTTATACTATCTTTTAAAAATATTCTGAGAATGCTATCAAATTAGCTTCTTGTTCATAGTTTGTCATTTTACAGATTTCATAAATTTGAACATTCAAATGGATCCAGGCTCATGCTACTGAAAAGGCTATTCTAAGGCTACTTCTGCACATTTCTGTGTTTGTGTTTGTGTTTGTATCTTGTGTCTTTGTGTGTGCCTTTGAGTCAGTGTTCACTCCTGCAACTGTCTGGACCAGTCCCTGCAATTTGTTTGGGCAAGATTTTGGAAGTGGCTTGTCATTGTCTTCTGTTTTCTAGCCCAGTTCTTAACCACTACACCAAACTGTCTCTCTTCTGTACATTCAGCAACTATTAATAAGTCTTCCCATTATATTTCAAACTCAAAGTAAAACAAGTTTGCTTTAATCCTTCAACCATAGCGACTGCACCCAGAACCTGGGTGGTAAGACGCTGAGTCTGCACCAACACAATTGTCTTTGGTATCTATTGCAGGCCAGACTTTTCAACAATAGACTCAATTTCCATTTATTTATTTATTTATTTATTTATTTATTAAATGTATAAGGCCACCCACCGCACACATTCTCTGGGTGGTGTACATTTAGACTTTGTGTTTCATTTTCCAAGTCAATACAGATATAAAAATCCTGCCAGTCTTCCAGATGCTTCCTCTTATTAATATTAAGATAGCTATTATTTTTCACTAACAACAACAGCATTAGAATATATATTGGATTAGGACCATACTTTTTTGTCTCTTCCTGTAAAATATAAAATATGAAATCCCACTTAATGTCAACAGAATACAACCCAGTCTCCTTATATGAAGCAGGGGGAATACTGCCTACCCAATCATAATAATCAGGGGTGCTTGAACTTTCACAGAAGCATACAGCCAGTTTTTTTTCTGCCTGAAATACATAAGACCTTTGTGTTCACTGCATAAATTCTGCGCTTTTTCTTGATCTACATTAAAAAGAGGCTGTCTGATGCTTTGATCGGTATTTACCTCAGTTCAAACATGATAGCCATTTCTTTATTTTAATATCGAAAATCTCAGTACAGTATACATTCAGTATACTCAGTATATGTTCCTCTTACCAGCTGGATCACATCCTATGCTTACAGTGCAAAGTCAAACTTTGTCAACAAATGCAATGTTTCAAAAATCATATAAACAAACACTCAACTTACCCTAATCACACACATTTACTTCTTGGCAACCATCTGGATCACTTATGGTTCCATAATCAGAAAAGTGTGAATCATCCTGGTACCAGGCACTCATTTAAAGTTATATCCCTATAGACCTCATCTTTAATATAGTAGGCTAAGATCTCCCCAAACATATCCTCTCCATCAATGTGCAATTTGATTTTTTCACAGACTAATTCCTCAAAATTTAGGTTTTTGAACAAATGCATGTTACCAAACTCTCCTAGAAGAAAATCCCTCAACCAACAAATAGTATTGCTGAACCAAAACAGGACAAAATAAATAGAGCATAACTTGTGAAATGATCATGAAAAATGTGCATCACATTCATTAACAGATATAATAATAATAATAATAATAATAATAATAATAATAATAATAATAATAATAATAATAATAATAATAATAATAATAAAGTTGGAAGGGACCTTGGAGGTCATCAAGTCCAACCCCCTGCTCATTTCCATATGGTTGATTGACTGAGTGCCATCAATTTAGTATTGACACTTAGACAACACATAGATGGATCTTCTACAGAATAATCTCTCCCCAGTCTGCCCTTAGAGTATCCCAATGTGCACCCATCAATAATATAATCAAGTTCATTCACTTTGATGCTGTTCATCATCTTCTTTTTCCTTCCACTTTTTGTAGCATTGGAACTTCTCAAGTTAATGTGTCATAAACATGATTGAGTCTGGTAATTTGTGCCTTGAGTAAGAACTCTGCATTGATTTCTTCTCTTGTCCATTGTTTGTTTTCTTGGCTAGCCAGGTTATTGTCAAGAGTCTTTTCTAACACCTTCATTCAAAAATGCCAATAATAGCATTTAGCACTTGGACATTTGTATACCACTTCATAGTGCTTTACAGCCTTCTCTAAGAGGTTTACAGAGTCAGCCTATTGCCCCCAACAATCTGGATATTCATTTTACTGACCTTGGAATTATGGAAGGCTGAGTCAACCTTGAGCCAGTCAAAATCAAATTTCTGGCAGTCAGCAGAATTAGCCTGCAATACTGCATTCTAACCACTGTGTCACCATGTCTCTTTTAATCAGCTCAAATGTATTTTATTTGTTCATATCTTGCACTTGAAATACAAGTGCCATTGAAATAACCCTTCTGTTTTGCTTCTTCAAAGTCCAACTTTCACTTCCATAGATTGTCACAGGGAAAAACACTGTCTACAAACATATCAGGGCATATGAATATATTTTCTTTCTTTTTTAAAATATATTTTATTAGATTTTATATGGGTAGGGAAAAGGTGGGGTCGGTGCGGGTACAGGAAAATCGGGATAAAAGGGACAGGGTGTGGATAACTACAGTAAATACGTAATTCAGCGAATAAGCTGTCGTCCGGGTCTTCATATTAAGTATTATTGTTTATATAATACTAGATATTTATAAGAATAAATCGGTATAGTTACAACTGACATTTGGTAAAACACTAATATTCCTTTAAATAATTAACATAGTTGAAAGCATAACAACTATTTCCAATCATCAATCTTAATACTTAATATAATAAAACTCTAAAATCTCTTCTTATTCTAACGTGTTTTAACCCACTGATAAAATTTTCCCCAGGTTTTATAAAAGATTGAATCTTCTTTCTTCTTCATCTCTAACATTAATCTGTCCATTTCTGCACAATCTAGGATTTTCAAAATTATAATCTGGTCTGATGGTAGGTTTTCATTTTTCTAAAATTGGGCAAATACTATTCTTGCAGCTGTTAATACATGTAATATTAAATAATCATTTTCTTTAATAATAATAATAATAATAAAGTTGGAAGGGACCTTGGAGGTCATCGAGTCCAACCCCCTGCCCAGGCAGGAACCCTACACCATTTCAGACAAACGGCTGTCCAGTCTCTTCTTAAAAACTTCCAGTGTTGGAGCATTCACCACTTCTGGAGGCAGGTTATTCCACTGGTTAATTGTTCTAACTGTCAGGAAGTTTCT
>NW_015387169.1:78076-99119 GCF_001527695.2 Protobothrops mucrosquamatus
TTTCCTGGATCCATTTTTTTTCCTTTTTTGAAGATGGGAACTACATCAGCTCTTTTCCAGTCCTCTGGTAGTTCCCCAGTGCTCCAAGATCTTTGAAAAATATAGTTCAGTGGTTCTGAGATCACATCTGCCAGTTCCTTGAGAACCTTGGGGTGTAATCCATCTGGTCCTGGTGATTTGAACTCGTCTAGGCTGGACATAGTTGCCATAGTTTTGTCTTAATATACCTAACAGGAACAGTTCCGGTTTAAATTCTATCTGGATTTCCATCGTCTTTTCTAACCATCTATGAATCTTAGACCAATATTTTTTTGCAATAGAACATGTCCACCAGGCATGATAATAAGTACCCGCTTTTTGCTTACATTTCCAACATGTATCCGATCAATTTTTAAACATTTTCGCTAAGGGAACTGGTGTCATATGGGCATATGAATATATTTTCCAAGGCCCTCATTGCGTATCCTACCAAGTCTATGTTCTATGCATATTTTTTGATTGCAGATTCCTTTTCTGTTGATAGTCGATAAAAGGCAGAAGTTTTCCACCACTTCACTGGTTGTTTTTTTTTTGCCATTTCTAAAGACTGGTTGCTATACCTTCTATCATTAATCTTGTCTTCTTTGTATTTAAAGAATACACTACTGTTTTCTCACTGTACTATTTGACTTTCATTAGTAGAGTTTGCAGATCATTTGCACTTTCAGCTACCAGATAAGTATCATCAACAAGTTACTGATATTTCTTCCTGTAGTTTTAAAATTACATTCATTTTTCACTCTAGCTTCCCTCAATATATATTCAGCATATTAACTGAATAAATAAGAGAAAAGAATACAGTCTTGTCTCATTCCTTTATCAATCCCAAGCCAGTATGTTTTCCCATGTTCCATCTGTTGCATCCTTTGTTATGTATAGGCTTCACATGAGGAAAATGAGATGTTCTGGGATATCTATTTTCCTAAGGGCTGAATTTGACATCCTCAACACAATCAAAAGCCTTTATATAATCAATGACATACTGACTGACTTCTTTTTGGTATCCTTCTGCCTTTCTCCATTATCCAATATGTGTCAGCAATTATTTATCTTGTTCTTTGGCCTTTTCTAAAATGAACTGGGACATATGGCATCTCATTCCCATTTAAGGCCGCATTGAATGAGCCCAAGCATTATTTTCATAGCACATGAAATAAAAAAATATTGTTAAATGGTTTGCACATTCTGTAAAATATACTTTCTTAGGTATTGGCATGTACATTGTCCTCTTATCTGTTGGATTCCATGTCATCTTCAGATTTTCTGGAATAGTTTGGGGTTAGAATTTCTGTTGATTCTACCATTTGTCATGTTTCTGTAGATATTCCATGAATTCCTGTAACTTTCCAACTTGAGAATGACTGAAGTGCCAATCTGACTAGAATTAGAGATTTTTGTAAACAGGGAATATCTTCTATACAGAATCATCCTTCCCTATCTCTGTTTATTCATCTTTGAATCAGTTACTATCTGTTTATTGGTATTCTTTAGCGTACCAATTTAAGGTTGCAACCCACTTCTGACATCAGAGATTTTTTTGTATATCTGTCCCTGGGAGAGTGTGTTGTTTCCATCTTTGATATCTTCATAGATGTCATTGTAGTAACACTTGTTGTCTCTTCCAGCAACTTTATGAAATTCTGTGTTAAGTTTCTTTCTCGTTTTTGTTTTAATTTTTCCTTGCATTGGTCTGGTTTCTTCTGTTTCTTAGTCTTTGGCTAAGTCTCTTTTCACGTTCATCCTTAACAGTATCTTTGATTTCACGTCACCGTTTTTCTGGTTCTCTTTCAATGAAATTCAAAACATCTTGACAGGTTTTAACTTAGCCATGTCATAAATACCATTAGGACTTGGAAAAAATCCTCATCTTTTCCTTAGCAATATATTGAGTGCCATCTGAACTGAGGGGCCCATCATCCAGCTCCATATTATCAATCACTTTATTTGGTTTGCCAATGTAGTTTTCTTCGTAAAATAGGATAGTATATATTCTCCCCTTATTAGAGAGATTGCCAGGGAGGACAGACAATTTTTATGTAGGCTTTTTCCTCCAAGACTCAAACCCTTCTATCACGCATGCAGTGGCAAAATTTATTTATTTATTTATTTATTTATTTTATTTGATTTATATCCCGCCCTTCTCCCAACGGGACTCAGGGCGGCTCACAACATATTAAAAACATAAACCCATTTACAACCCCACCGAAGTAAAACCAATTAAAACTGAATATTTAAAGCTGTGCTATTTAAAAATTACTCTTAAGATAAACCCGATTTAAAATCCTCCCTAGGCCAGGCCCGCTTGCTGAAAAAGCCATGTCTTGAGGGCGCGGCGGAAAGTAAGGAGATCCGGAATCGTCCGGATCTCGGGGGGTAGTTCNTTAATCGGCTATCCACTCACGTAAACTAGGGAGTGACCCTAACATTTTGAGAACATGTATTTTCTTAACAGGGATGTTATTATTTACTATTAATGTTAGTACTATTTTTACTATTATTATTATTATTTAATATATTGTAAAAAGTGATGGCTATTGCTGGTCTACGACCGTAATAAAGTTTATTATTATTATTATTTCTTCGTAAAATACAAAAGTGATTTACCATTTCCTTCTCTTGTGCAGTATGAAATGCTGCCTTTGCCATTAAAATGATCATTTGACTCCAACACCTTCTTATATTGTTGTTGTCCAATATAGATGCCTGCTTGCTTTAACTGCACACCTGGAATTATCTTTATGCCATATATAACTATAAACTATAAACTATTGGTATATACTCCTGGCATTTTTTAGTTATCCTCCCAGTACCACAACTCCACCAAAATGAAGCAGAATAGTAGTACTTGATGCGGGGGGGGGGGGATGACTTACTTCTATAGTAATTTTAATTAGGATTGCAAGTACAGCAGTCACCTGACAATATGGGTTACACTAGATGCTGGACTAAGTAATCTGTTTAATTTATTTCTGTTAAGTATCACAAACATTTCCTGCACACTACTCTTTGTTTAAAGATGCTGCTAAGAAGTTTAGAGAGATACTATAAAACAAAGTTTTCAATGGCCATGAAATATTAGCAAAGTATTTTTAAAAAATAGCAATACGGTCCTCCTTTGGCATATGCCAAAGGGGTATTAAGATGTTTATTCACATGAAAGAGTGCCATCTATTGGCTCCCCAACTTTATTTTTTATTGTTTTCTTCACAGCTGCTTGTTGCAGAACAGATAGATTTTAAAACTGTGAGCTGGGATGATGCAGCCCAATAATCAAAGCTTCTTCAGTATTGCAAGTTGTAGCATAGGTTTGCACCCGATGGTCTACCCAAAACTGTGCTATATCCTTTTATCTCTTCATTAGTACGTCTACCATGTCTCTAGAATCGATCACTGTTTCTCTCTCTCTCTCTCTCTCTCTCTCTCTCTCTCTCTCTCTCTCTCTCTCTCTCTGTGTGTGTGTGTGTGTGTGTGTGTGTGTGTGTTTCAGAGTGCATGCATTTGGGTGTGTTTCAGAGTGTGCATGCATGAGTATCCCAGGGAAGGAGAAGAAAAAAATTCTTTAGCATAAAAAAGCTTCCATAGAATGAAAGAGTAGGACATTGACAGAAGGTAGGATGAGAGGAGAATATAAAATAAAAAGTGAGAGATAAAGGCAGCCAATCTGATATTTCAGGCTACCTTCCTCATATCTAAAAGATTGAAAAGTTGATGAACGAGAATCAACTTGGTTGAATGAAAGAATCATAATGGGTACAATAAAAGTGGTTCCATATCTCCAGCAGTTCTACACTGACTTGCGCAAAAGAACTAAGAAATCTTGAGCCCTCACTCTTTAAAAATAAAAGTGGCAAAGAATTTGCATGATCAGGAAACAAATCATGGGCATATCTTGGTAATATTATTTTTTTGCCATTTTCTTAGTTTCCTATAGAAGTATTGTCTTCTCTCTCTGAGTACAGGACTACATTGTTTATTTCAGAAACAAGCAACAATTTTCACAGCTCCTAACCAATTTCCCAAGTAATGCATATTTTGCAATGCTTTCAAAAACAGAATTGGTTACGTTTGCAATTTGCTAGTCAGGAATCAGGAAGCATTTGTTCAGTAACTCAGCTGATTATTTGCTTGGGGGAGTTGGGGGAAGTGGGTATATCAAAAAGAAGACTGAAGACAGAAATAGAACTGCAAGCCTAAACATACTTACTGGGGGGGGAAACATTTCCCAAACAAAATGGGATTCATTTCTAAGTTTAGGAACAGATAGTAAATGTAAGAACAAATAACATAAAAAAACCCCTCTTTCTTCTTCAGTGGCTGAAAGGTAAACCCTCACCCTTACTACAATAAAGTATTTATTATGAGTGTATTAACCATCTGAGATACTTTGTATTTAAAATAATAAAAAAACATTTAATATTGCCTGGAAATATATATTTTTGGGAGGGGGTTAGCAATAAAACTATTTTCTATTTACTATGATTCAGTGGCAACATACCGCTAAGGGCTATCAAATAATATTTGCCAGTTTATGTGATAATCTTTTGCACCAAAGAAGCATTAACGTTCAATAGTTGTTTTCAAAATGTTACTTTTTAATCTGAGAAGAGTTTCTTTTTTCTTTTGTTTAAAGGGAACTGATTGATAAAGAGATTTATTTATTCGTCTTACCAATGTAACTTAGAAAATGCTGACTGTTGACATATTCTGAAGCTCTTTTGTTAGAAAACAACTTGTACAATACTTTTGATTTAAAGCAAAATGTTATTAATGGCAAATTTTGAGTCATTTGAGAGGTCTCAGACTGGAAGGGAAGGGAAGGGAAACCTGTTCATGAAAGTTGTCCCTTGCATTGATGTTTTGAGGGAAAAACAACAACAACACTCTTTTGAAACCAGCATTGCTGGAAATGCCTTTCTCAAAGAAGAGAACTCAAAGAGTATCACATATTTCCTACCAATAGTAGGAATTGACAGTGGAATGTTGGCGATGGCCTCACTTTCACTGCAGGTTTTCACCCAAAAGCCAGACAGCCATTGGCCATGAATATCTTAAGTTGGGTTCCAGAAATGAGCAAAAGTTGAACATTATGGTCTAAATCAGGAGTCATGCCTGGCTGAGGAATTCTGGGAGTTGAAGTCCACGAGTCATAAAAGGGCCAAGTTTGAAGACTCCTGGTCTAAATGGTCTCTTCCAATTCTACAATTCTATGACATAGGTTAAAAGGCCACATAGTTCCAGAAGGCAGCTATTACTTTGAAAATAATAGCTTTAAAAAAATATTTAGCATGCATACCTTTTTATCAGCTAAGTTCCTCCTTTGTTTGTTAAAATTATTCTAATCAAAGGAATGTTGAACTCTGGCAAAATGAATCTCCCTTGAGGCCTCCAAGTACAAGAAAGGTAAGGTCCAATGGACAAACATATATATATATATATATATGTTTTCTGAGGTTTTCGCGGGTGTTTGTATGTAGGTCTTTGGTTATTCGGGTTTTCTCCCGCGTAAAATTGGAAGTGTCTTGGCGACGTTTCGACGAAGTGCCATTCGTCATCTTCAGGCTGAAGTTGACGAATGGGACTTCATTGAAACATCACCAAGACACTTCCAATTTTACGCGGGAGAAAACCTGAATAACCAAAGACCTACATATATATAATGAAAAGACAAATAAGATGGAAATCAAAAGACAAGTAAGATGGAAAGAGAACTTTCAGTTATATCTATCAGCTGCTTTACCTTACTAAGATAGATCATATATATTATTTCCAGGCAGCATATCCTGCATACTCATTCCCAGAGCATGAAGAGGCGAAAGAACTTTTCCCAAGTGTCTTTATTTCCGTATGTTTGATCTAGAGGGTTTGTTAATTGCTATTGTTAATAGTAAATTTATGTAAGCCTGAATTCTTCTACCTGGGAAATTTTGGACTGAATTCTAACATTGCCGTTACAACAAATCTAAAAAAACCTAAACTAGAAAAGGCTGAACTAATTATTTCTTGCAGCCAACTAAACCTGAGGCCAGTACTGTAACTTGTATGCTATGACTGCATCAAAAGCTACATAAAGCACTATGTTTATTCCCAGCTTATAATAGTCACAGTCACATTATCTCAGCTCTAAATATGAAACGCTTCAGGCATGTTTTCAATAAACAAGGACATTTTAGGATATCAGAGTAATATAATTTTAGAGTTGGTGCAGTTATGGAAGTTTTCTAGTGCAGTCTGAAGGTAACTATGATTAGCTTTCCCAGGGATAACTAGCCAATTAGTTAATTATTAATTATTAGTTAAATTATTAATTAACCAGACTTTAGTTAAATACCTCTAGATCCTTCACCATCCAGATTATCTTCCTCTGATGCTATCTAATAAGTTAATGTTATTATTAACATGGAGTGTCCAGAACTGGGCTAAAAACTTCAGTTACAACTGGGCAGCACAGAATCAAATGGGCTAATTATTTCTTGGGATCTGGCCACTATCTTTCTATTAATATGTCCTCAAATTATCTTAATGTTACTGGCTCATATTAATTTTGTATATATTTTAGCTTTAATTAATCTTTACTTTTAAAGTTGATTTTTTATATTTTTAGATGCCCGTTTTTATATTTGCATTGTTTTCATTGATGATTGTACGCATTCCAGATCATTCTTCGTGAGATTGGCAGCTATATAAATTTGATTGATTAATAAATAAATAAAATCTTGCATCCGACTATTGGTTTCATTTACAAACAACGGCCACAAATAATAACCATAAATTGATCTCAACTGAACTATATTAATTTACTTTAATTTATATAATTCTGTTTCAAAAGTGCTCTAACTCCATTTTTAAAGAAGTGTTGCTCATTAGTGATCGGCATTAATCAAAGTAATGTAGCATCTTCAGTGTGATACTGAATGAATGGATACTTCTTCTCTTATTACATGACTGACACTGAAGGCTGTGATTGGAGGAATGAAAATACAGCCTGTTTGGCACCACCCATTTCATAATTTGAAAATTTGGTCATCATCAGCATATGACCCCTGAGTAATGTGACAAAAGGAAAAGCAACCTTTTGTTTCTATTGAAACAAGGTATTATCCCATAGCTGTTACCTAAAAGTGCTGAATACAATGTTCCTATAATGAACTGGATCCCCACTAATATGAGACATTTTGATATGTGGAGTAGCATTGTAAACCATTTAAAAAAAAAAGATCTGATTTTACCAGTGCTCAAGTTCTTTGAAATGCTTTGAGCTCCTATATTTCTGTAAAGCATTAAGCTGTCTGCCGTATAAAACTGCCCAAGAGATTACATTGGCAGGCCAACCCCATAGTGTTTTTAAGGCATTATTGTGTTTCTGAATTAATGTCAGCAGGACCCCTTAAGATGCTTATGGGATTAGGTCTGTGAGGAGTCTAAGTAGGTGCCACATATTGTTTCACAAGTTCATTTGGGGAACCAAAAGTCCCTTTGCTAACTAAGCATTTGTGTATTTTAAAAACACAAGTAAGAATCATTACCCTTTATATCCTTGCATTATTGTAATCATCTCTTTGTTGTGGCCTAGTAAGGAAACAGCAAGAGAGTTATGTTCAGTTAAAATATCCAATGTGTGGGGTGGGGGTGAGGGGGGAGGAAAGGCACTTCCAAGAACACAGTGTCTGCATACCACAACTATCCTGCTGGTATGTTGTTACAAAGGTGAAAATGAGTTTTGCTGCTTAAAGGCTAGCAAAACATGTGTGGCATATAGTCCAAAAGATACACAAATAACTTTTCTGAATTTTAGCGATATAGCATATAGGGATAGTGATTGGGAAGAAGTAATGATAAAGGGAAATGAAAAGAAGGAAGTAGAAAGCAGTGATGGTAATGGAACATAATAGCTACATAATTATGTTACATTTATTACCAACTGCATTAACAGCACCCAACATATTATTACCAATTTATTTCATACAAAAAAAGTCAATTAACATTTATTAATCTGCCATTGCTGATGCTTTCCATAGTCCATTTCCTACTGATCCCACAATGTTTTGCTGCCTGCATTAGAGCAGCCAAGGAAGCCTCCTGTTGGCCATGTCGGTAGCCTAGAACAGAGGTCCCCAACCTTTTGGGCACCAGGGACTGGTTCCATGGAGAGAGGTTTTTCTGCGGACCAGAGGGGGGTGTGTTTTTGTGTGCTGCCTGCATCCCAAAGATGGGGCTTTGCTTGTTTTTGTGCGGATTGGTTTCTGGCATGCCGTGGCCCAGTATTGGTCCACGGACTGGAGATTGGAGACTCCTGGCCTAGAATATAAAGTACCTTTGTTATTTGGCATATATGGTAGCAAATCCAATCCATTTCCAATTATTGGCAAATAAAAAAGACAGTAATATGGTATTAAGGATCAATTGGCTAATGACGATTGCAGATGGCAAGGCTGAAGATTAATTAATAAACTGATTAATTTCCATTGGTACTCTGCCACAATAAAAAAATGATTCTTGGTAGACATAAGTAGCTGAAGAATGGACTGAAGGTACAGCCATTGTGAGAACCACATAAGAAATAGATTACGAGCAGTCCGTTAGAAAAATGTTTATATACCAACAGGTCTTCAACCTTTTAGAAGCTGTTATCCATCATAATTGGGTTGCTTGTATCTGCAGTATTTTACAGATCTGTCCAAGGATTTTAATTTCTTTACTGTAGGAAAGTAGGGCCAATCTCTTAGTATTATCTTCCCATGACATCTAGATTGGACAACTGAGGTGACCATGTCTTTGGTTGGGGTTGCACTTGATGAAGTGAACCATAATCTCAAAAGATTATTTGGCATACCTTTTTGTGGATATAGTTTACGTCAGGAAATGCATGCTGTTTACTTTACCAAATACATAATTTCTGGGGCTTTTCTGATAATTCTTGGTTACAGGGATAGAGCATAATTTTCATATGAAAATTAAAGAAATGTGCAAAGGATAGAGCCTGGTTCACCCACCTGCATAGATTTTCATTCATGTTAGAAATAATAGTGGAATAGTACAGTAACTCGTAGGAAAATATTATTTAAGTTTGCGAAGAGTTGTCCAAATGACAGTTCTAAGTACAAATATGAAGGCATCCCAATCTATCAAAGAGGTCCAAGACACATTGGATCAGCTGTCTGCTGCAGGATCTTTTTTAGGAGAGATGATGGGGACAGTTGCTCTGAGTCCAACAGGTAGAAGGGGCTATTTCGGTATTTATTTATTGTATTGTTACTTGTTTTTAATATGCTGTGCACCGCCCTGAGTCCTTCGGGAGAAGGGCGGTATATAAATCAAATAAATAAATAAATAAATAAATAAATAACTGAAAATACAATTCACCATTTAGAATAACCATATAGTCTGATAATTCTCATTAGAAGTAATTAAAATAATCAGCTAAATATAATGTGGAGTATTTTTCATATTTTGGATTTTCCACCCATTTCCATTTACAAGTCTCCAATAGTCTAAAAAAAGTGGAGAAATAGGTACATCAGTAGATAGGTAGGTATAATACAGTTTTTGTTTGGGGGGGATGGGTTCAAATCAACGTTCTATTGGAGACATTTCAGAGTCTTTAAAAGGTGGTGTTCCCAAGATCTACTGGTGATTTGTTAGATGTATTGCAAACAGTATGAGAACATAGAAAGTATTTAGAAGATTTTTTTATAGCCATCTGTATGAAATATGGAGTGGATGGATGACTAATCTCTCAGATCTCTGAAAGTGGAATTTTATGAAGTCCTGCAGATGTTATTTTAAATCCATTTGATTGGCTGCCTATTGTACACTCGGTTCAGCACATGTGGTTGCTCCATTTTCCATTCAATATAGTATGTCCTCAACTGATTAGTAAGCTACAATAAGTAACTGAAGAAAGGTGTACGTTGTGCTTCATCCAATATATGGGATGTTCCACATAAAAAGTTGCAGACCACATTCTCAGACTTCATAAACCTCTGCCGGGCAGTTCTATAGGTTTTCTGCCCCTTTTCTTCAAGACAGACAATATATATTCCATATGCTCTGAACAGCCATTGAATAAACATGAAATCCCTACACTGGCCCACTCAATTATAACATAAAAAATTGCATCCACAAAACTCAACTTGTATTTCATTTGATTTTAGAAAATGTTCTTAATTTAAACAGAGTCTGCCAACATTCCAAACAATAGAAAATGGCTTGTCTAAACTTCCAAGAGTCAACAGGAGTGGAGATTTAGTAACTTCAACATTTTTAACTGTAATTGCTTGCACTGAATCCTTGCCTTTTTAGCTTCCCTTTTTTTGTTTCAGGTTACTGCAGGCCTTGTTAAGAAATGCTGCATTTAGACACATAGGAACATAAATCTTCAGGTCAGCTTTTCCCAGTCTTAGGGTCCTCAAAATGTATTGGTCTACAACTCTCAGATTCCTATTCAGTACAGATTATAATTTGGAAATTATATTTCAATACTGAATTATTCAATTCACCATAGAGTGCTGCTTAGGGAAGCTGATGTATGTCCATACTAGGAACAATATCTTCATTTTTGGGAATGGTGGGGGATTTGGTCCTTTTTCCAATCAATTCAAGTATCTTCTCCTTCTTCTGGTTCCCAAAATGCACTGTGATATTTTAAGAACATTTTTCTGCATAGCATGGCAATACTTTTTACCCACAGAAATGAAGCAGAGGACTGCCTTTTGGGGACAGCAATAGTGAATTGAAGATGACTCTATTTTTGTGGATCTGACAATCATGGGGGTGGGGGGGCAGGGAAAGCAGCCGGTGAATGGATTGCCTCCTTGGAACTCTTCTGAGGATCAAAGAGACGACAAGGATCATCCACAAAATTGTTCCATACAGAATCTCTTTGCAAAGAGATCATATAATAGGGATCTCCAAAGGGTTTGATAGCTCTAAGAGCCAGGAGGGGAATCATCTTGTCTATGCTGTGGTTTGGCACCTTCAAAGAGACTGTAGGTTTATCTACTTTAGAAAAAGTTAAGCCAACTTGAGAAAGAGTTGGATACATTGAAACTTGATACATTTGAAGAGGAACATCTCAAGCTGGTTAAATGTCTTCTTGACCACAACAAAATTGGAACTGGCATATCTACCTCCACACAACATCTTCTGATACTGTTTGTAGAGGTCATCCCCTAGTTCCCCAACACCCAAGGGTTTTCTGACCTGGATTTGAAATTCATCCACCTTTGTTTGCAGCATTCTGTGATCATTCTATTTTATGACCATTTTTCAGAAAACCAGCATTTAGTTCTGGTTTCCAGGAAAACCATACCCCTAGTGAGCCATTGGTTTGCTTAACAACTGTGGTGATTCACTTAATGACTGCCACAAAAAAAGGTCATGAAATCGGGTTGGCCATACTACCAACTCACCTTTATGATCATCATGTGTTAAGGCCGTGATGAGCAGGCTCTGTTATGGTCATAAGTTGAGGACTACCTGTAAAATCCATTTATTTGTGGAATTGATTTCCTGATTTGGTCTATCACTGGAAGCTTTCAAGAAGAGAATGGATTGCCATCTGTCAGAAGTGGTGTAGGGTCTCCTGCTTGGACAGGGGGTTGGACTAGATGACCTACAAGGTTCCTTCCAACTCTGTTATTCTATTCTAAAGGCCTGGAGACTAAAACATATGAAGAATGGCTGCAGGACTTGGGTTTGGTTAGTCTCTAAGAAAAAGAAGAAGTAGGGATGACATGATAGCAGTATTCCAGTATTTGAGGGGCTCCCACAAAGAAGAGGGGGTCACATTATTCTCCAAAGCACCAGAAGGCAGGACAAGAAACAATGGTCGGAAACTAATTAAAGAGAGAAGCAACCTGGAATTAAGGAGAAACTTCCTAACAGTGAGGACAATTAACCAGTGGACCAGCTTACCTTCAGAAATCATGGGCACTCCATCACTGGAGGTTTTTAAGAAGAGACTAGACTGTCACTTGTCTGAGATGGTATAGGTTCTCCTGCTTGAGCAGGGGACTGGACTAGAAGACCTCCAAGGTCCCTTCTAGCTCTATTCTATTCTACATCTCCAATGTCCCTTCCAACTCTGATATCTATTCTATTCTATTCTATTCTATTCTATTCTATTCTATTCTATTCTATTCTATTCTATTCTATTTGCTCTCCTGCCCGAGCAGGGGGTTGGACTAGAAGACCTCCAAGATCCCTTCCAACTCTATTATTCTATATTGATTTGTATTTCTACTTCAAAAAAAATTAAAATAAAAGAATATATGAAGATTTTGAAATTAATCTAAGAAATCCTCCTGTTGGAAATTAAGTTGTTGAAAATTGTTAATTGGAAAGTAAACAGAAGATCAGAGAGGACTTGAAGACCGACTATTGTAGAGAGATCCAGAGTTTGGTTATAATTAAAGAAACCAATTACTATAATAGTGCAATATTATCTGACTATAAAAGAAATGAAAGCTATTTGGGAAAAATGTACAAATTACTTACAAGATTGTCTGATACTACAGCAGGGGATATAGAAGAACAACAGATTTCATTGAATAAAACAGAGACTGAGACTGATTTGAATGTGGATTTGAATTTTTTTAAAATGCCATAAAAGTAACATAAAAAGATGCTGTGGGCCCAGAAACAGAGTTAAAAATGCCAGAATATAAGAATGATATGGAAAAAGATGTCACAATGGATTTACAAATGTCTCAATAATTAAAAGGGACATACAAATAAATCAGAAGAGCAATTTGGAAAGCCTTCTTATCTTGGATTTACAAAAGGTACGTGTTAAACGAATGAAGCTGTTCCTGAGAGGAGACAAAGAGAAAATGATAAGAAATCATCTTGTGGGACATTCTTTGACCAGATTAAAGATCAAGAATAGTAAACAGAAGAAATTCAAGTGGACTTATTTTATCAGGGTAAATATCTGTGTTGTAGTTTCTTTTTTAATTTCTTTTTGATTAGGACTGGGGACAAGGCTTTAAAGATCTGTTTTTAAATGGAGAGAGATTTCTTTTGCTTTATTTCTTAGAGAAAGTGATAAATTAAAATACAAAATGGACCTATCAGATTAAGATTAAGATATAATATGTTACTATTTCTAGCAGCTCAGTAGACTTTTGCTGATTGGAATTTTGTGCCTACTTGATCCATATGCCCATCTAATCTTTAGCACTAGAAATTTAAAAAAAGGCATATAGAGTGGGAGATTCTCAGATGGTCTGCATAAATATTTCTGGATTGATGCAAATAGAAACAGTTTGTCTGTATTTGGGTCAGAAGCACCTACAAAGCTAACCAAAGGGCACTTCTGGGTTGAAAGGATTTGCTAGTGACAACACCATTGCCCAAGAGAAGCCCGATTGCCAAAAATAATGCAACCTTTGAGGACGTTCCTTTCATGTCCCCCCCCAGAAACTGTTTATAAGAGATCATAAAATAAAATAATAGTCAGTGTTTTGAAAGTTTTAGATAAATACAGAAAAAATAGTCCAGATTTATTCCCCTTTGTTTTGTTATGAAACATTTACATTCATACAGAAGAAAGACACGTGTTCAATGGAGAGAAAGCAATTCATATAGATTGCAGTATTTTATTATTAAGAAGGCAAAGATGAAATCTAGTCAGAATTTCTCTGACTAGTTTCAGTGACTTCAAATAAGTAGTATAGTAACAAAAGCACTGCAGAAACAAGGTAGGATAATTAAAGTTTTGCTTGAATTTGAAAATCTTATAAAACAGACTCAGAGCATTGCTGGTTCTTAGCTACAAATTGCTGGTAAAATATTTCAGAAACCGAATAAGTTAAAGATTGTATGATTGTACGCCTGTGAGGACAGTACAACTGATTGACTGCTTCTTCCCAAAGGTATTCTATCAAAAAGTCAAGTGGACCGAACTGTGATGGGTGGGGGGAAGGCAGTGTAGAACACAGTAGGGTAGAAAGCAGACTCAAGGCCTGTGAGGGCACAGTGAAGCAGAAGGTGGAGCACAGGGTGTACAGAGGTTGAGGGAGACCTAAGGAGGATAGGGGTGAGGAGGATAGGGGTGAGGTGGGGAGCTCCTGCAGTGTGGGCCTTGGCCTGTGCCAGGCCCCTCAGGGTCTCCCCCAACCCTTAAGACATCCTGTTCTCTGATTAATGACCTGCACCAGTTGCTTAACAACCATAACAAGAGAGCAGGGATTGTGGTGATTAACCAAGGTACCGGTAATCATTTAGGTGCTGTCACAACCTATGGCCATAATGGGCAAGCTCCTACAGGACTATCTATATGTGGATCTATACAGCATTTGGCAAAATATGGGTTTCACTTTACATAAAAAACTTATTATTTCACCCTTAAAGGATATTTTCAATCAGAACAGACATTTATTGGTACGAATGGAATTTATTGTGATTTATGATTTTATTTTATGATTTCTACTGTGCTGACTCCTGAAGGTGAAAAGTGGGGCAAATAACAAGCTGATAATCCAGAAGAGACAGTGTGGAGATAGTGTTAGGAAAAACAACTCTCAGAACTAAGGTGCATGAACTCAGCAGAGCAAAAATTACTTTTTGAGATTAAGTTTATAATACAGGTAGACCTTAACTTATGGCCACAATTGAGACCAAAATTTATGTTGCTAAGTGAGACACTTGTTAAGTGAATTTTGCCTCATTTTATGACCTTTCTGCCACAGTTGTTAAGTGAATCATTGCAGTTGTTGAGTTAGTAGCATGGTTGTTAAGTGAATCTGGCTTCCCCATTGGCAGAAGTTTGCAAAAGCTGATCATGTGACCCCGGGACCTGGCAATTTCTCATAAATATGAACCAGCTGCCAAGAATCTGAATTTTGATCATGTGACCACAGGGATGCTGCAACGGTTGTAAGTGTGAAAAACAGTCATAAGTCACTCTTTTCAGTGCTGTTGTTCAGTGCTGTTGAACAGTCACTAAATGAACTGTTGGAAGTCAAGGACTATGTTTAAAAATAAGAGAAGCAAATCTTTATTTGCTAACTTTGTTTGACATCAAACAAAGAAAAGGTTAGGAAATCATGAATAGGTGAAAATGATTGGTCAGGGCGGTGTTTTTCAACCTGAGCAAGTTTAAGATATATAAGATATTCGACTCCCACAATTCCCCAACCAGCATTTCCCAGAATTCTGAGTGTCAAATTCACACATTTTTAAGTTGCCAAGATTGAGAAACACTGGGTCAGTGTTTTAAAAATTTTGAATGAGTTTAAATCTCTGCGACTAGATAAATTGTATCCTAAAGGTTCAGTTAGAACTGTCAGAGCATTTGGATAGGGCAAGTTCTTAAGACAAGAACAGCGCTTTATACACTGCTGAGGGAAAGAATGCAGAAATGCTAAAGCCTCCAAAAGTGGGTAAAAAAGAGAAAGAGGGGATTTGGACT
Organism: Protobothrops mucrosquamatus; assembly: GCF_001527695.2. Lineage (NCBI taxonomy): Eukaryota > Metazoa > Chordata > Lepidosauria > Squamata > Viperidae > Protobothrops > Protobothrops mucrosquamatus. The sequence continues at coordinate 93,528 of NW_015387169.1, forward strand.
GGCCCAAGAAAAACAAAGGAACTAAGGTCTCCTCGGATTTGTTTAAACAGAGGGAATTGATCATTGCTTACAAGACGACCAATCTGTTTGCATTAAAGTTTAGCTTTTTGCCCTATCGTACAATTACTTGAGAAGGCAGCAGCCAGGGAATTCCACCCCTGGAGAGACTCTGGCAGATTGTAGAGCATATCAGAAAACAATCTGCAAGCACTTTGAAAACAATGTGGTGATTGCCAGAAGTCAGCACTGATTTTTCAAGAAGATTTGCCAGAGTAACATTATCTCATTTTCTGATCAGGTGACTTGATCAGCAGATTGTGGCAATGCTATGTAGCGAAGCATCTGAAAAAGTACCACACAACATTCTGATTAGCATAGCACTGAAGAGTGTGATGGATGGCATGACAATTACATTGATACATCACTGGCTCGAAAATACATACATACATACATACATACATACATACATACATACANAGAGAGAGAGAGAGAGAGAGAGAGAGAGAGAGAGAGAGAGAAAATATATAGAGAAATATAGTTCACAGGAAATAATAATTATTCAGACACCATTTCATATTGTGTCAAATTCTGAGTGCCATATTTTAAGAAGCATTTTCGAACAAAGTGGGGAAAAAAAGACTCCAAGTAGGGTAATGAAAATGATCAGGAGACTAGGAGGAACTTGGAATCTTTAATCATAGGAAATAATTAAAAGTAAATAATATATTTATGTCTTGCCAAACTTTAACCCCAACAAAATGTTATTAAATATTATTAATAAGTATTAAACTAATATTAAATAAATACTAGTCATATTTATTTATTAAATTTATATGGCACTCATCTTACTCTGCAAAGCAACTCTGAGTGGCTTACCATTAAAATCATAAAGATAAATATATTAAAGGCATTAAATAAAGAGATAAGAAGCAAAAGGCCAGATGGGTACTGTGGTAGATTCTTCGCTGTTAAACCACCAACCATCTCAGTTATAGAGTGACCTGTCAGGACCCCAGGCTAACCAGCAGAGCCAGGTTTTAATGCCCTTCAAGAGGGTAAGAGCAGATCTAATTTCAGGAAGCAAGATATTCCAAAAAGCAGGGGACACAGCAGAAAAGAACTGGTCTTTGAGACACCGCCAGCTGAAACTCTGAGACTGATGGGCCTTGTAGCATGTCACTTCTGGATTGAGTGGGGTGGGTTGATACCATTGGGTATGATTTATCATTCAAAGTTTTAAAAAACCTTGCCTTACAGAAGTAAGACGACAAGTTTCTTTCAATACTCCAGATGGCCCCTTGCAATTCCATGATTCTGTTCTCATCTTTATTTTATCCTCAATGAAATTATGTTACTCTATCTTTTCTGCAGGGCTTTTATACAGATAATGATACATGTACAGAATAAGGAAAAAAACTATCTCAGATGAGTAGGAATAAAACCACTTTGAACTAAGTCAGGAAGCTCTGCTACAAGTTAGTGGTTAATTTCCAGGATTTCCTTCTTGATAAGTTAAGATTAGATGATGATTAAATAGCCAATTTGATGCAGTGGTTAAAGTGCTGGCCTAGAAATAAGAGACCATGACTTTTAGTTCCACGTGAGGCATGAAAGCCAGCTGAGAGATTCTGGGCCAGTCACTCCCTCTCAGCCCAACTCACCTCACAGCCTTGTTGTGTGGAAAACAGGAGGAGGAAGGAATATTAGGAAAGTTCACCACCTTGAGTTACTGATAAAGTAATAAAGGTGGAATAAAAATCTAATAAATAAATAAACATTCCTCCAATCTGGCTACTTTGCCTAGTTAGCTATTAAAAATTATCAGAAAAGGAGTATTTACTTTCTCCTGAGAGTCAGTTTTCTGAGTTTCCATGGTACAAATGTGCTGCCAGCTCCATCGTAAAAGCCAAATCATGCAGTGCTATTAGTCAGAGTATTCCCTGCTCATAACTGCTGTTGGCCATTTTCTCTCAATTTCACTGCACTTATTTTAAACAGCCACAAAGAGATCAACGTTTGTTGAAGGAGAATATCCCAGGGTGGAAAGGGAAACCTAACTGTCTCTCTGCATGGCCATCATCCAAAATGGAACTTCTTCTAAGGGATAAGCACTGATTGAACTCCGTTCCAGAATTCCACTCAAATTGCAGAAAAAGATCTTCTTTGGGAAACAGCAATTACCGCCGGCTCTTCCCAAGGTTAAACTGGAATCAAATAACATTCAGATCTGGCTCCAGGCTTCACTCCCCAGAGGTAACAAAAATCATTAACTGCTTTACTTCTTGATGGCTTCCAGGATCTTAATCCTGCTTCACTCCAACAATTCAAAGGGATGGCACAGCCAATGCTTCATATTGTTCCCCTTCTGATTTCCCTTCATCTACTGCGCAATCATCATTATTTATTATTACTATGACAGCTGGAGAGGAAATGACATCATCTCTCATTTCATGATGGCTAGTGGTTTTCCCTGTTCCCCCTCACCTTCTTTTTTTAAAAAAAATAAATATGTATGAATTTCCAAAAAAACAACAGACCTAGGAGGGAACAGTAACAAGGGACATGAGGTTAACACATCAGAATTTGCATGAGTGTAAGTTGAAAGGATTAATTAAATGGTATCCTGCCTTTGATTAATGCTGGAGTCCAGCCCCAGACAGCCACTCTTCTCTGAGAACTTGCCTAGGAATATATATGGGGCAGAAACAGAAGGCTGACTCCCCCCCCCACTGATTGTCTCATGAACAGTCATATAAGAATCAGAACCCATCGTAATTCACAGACATAGCTGACCACTGAAGACAGAAACAATACCTCTAGGGCTGGTATCAGTACTTGTCAGGATCTCGGTACTCTTCCAGAGCCAAAGACCTCTGATGCCTACCAAGCTTTGGAGGTGCCTCCCACATTCATGTTTGCTTAATTAACATTTTATTTCCCCAGGGTCCTTAAAAGCATTGTTGGAATTGGTGTAGTGGCTAGACCTAGCCTCATGGGGTTTTCAAACATAATCTGCTACCACAGATAACCCTGCTGGAATTCAGTGGAGTGGGGCTACTGGAGAAAACATTGGCTAGGACAAATATATATATATATATATATAATATTAATGTATATTAAATTTGGGTGAAAATGCTAAATAAATACCTATCAGCTAATTAGTCTGTATACAATTGTCTTTCACTGGCAGTCCATCTGGGGCACACTCACTGAATTGTGTGTTTTGTCTAATATTTGCTCAGTTGGTGTAAGACTTACTTAAGGTCCAAAAATAGGTGGGTCTTCAAATGTTATGGTCCTTGAAGTTCATAAATATCTTTAAACTTCAAAGTAATACTTTGAATTTGTTTTGGAGATTGAGATCTCATATAGTATTAAATGAGTTGTACACTTAATTCTGTTTAAGTTGCAATCAGAATTCACTGAAATATCTGAAACATTTTTTAAAAATAACCATGCACACTATAATAGACTAAACTAGATCCTAATCCTAAGAGAAATTAGGAGCCAGATCATCTTGGATAGGGCTGCTGATATCAGGATTCTTGTATATCTTTTTCCCTTTAGTGCTTCATGTATTAAATAAAATTGCCACAACCACAATATTGAGAAATAGCCTGGCCCTGACCTTGGGCTATGTACAGAAATGTTTAATATTTCCAAGTCCTGTAAAAAATACATTCATTTGCTTTTTCTCCACTGTTTTGCTACAAGGGGATAAGCCATGAATGGGTTGAATTGGAAAAACATATGCCTATCAGCCAAAAGGTTGAACATTCCCCCCCCCTTCATTTTTCTTATATATTTAATTGGCCCTGCACTTAAATAGCATGAACACCAACAGAACATTACACAGAATACTACGTAATTTATTTTACTCCTGAATTTGAGTTTGTAGAACCTCTTAAGACAATCAGAATTTGCTTGTGTGAACATGCCAGGCAAACATAGATGCATAGAGAATGATAAAAACTGAACAGTGATCCTTGCCTTTTATTGCTCAACAACAAAAACCTGATGCGAGACAGCAAGGAAATGATATTTTGATGGAGGACTCCATTTCTTCATTTCAGCCTTCCCAAATCTGGTGCCTTCAAGATCTTTTGAATTTGGCCATAAAGGCCCCAGATTGTGGAAGCTGCAGCCCAAAAGGCAAGAGACTGAAGAAGGGTACAGTATTATATTGTCCATTATCCATCCATGCACGTATCTGTCCATCCATGTTTATGTTGGGAATAAAAATAGTTTGAGGGTTCCTTTTCTATCCTGTGTGAAACTCAAGTTCAGGATTCTCTTCAACAGGCAAGGGAGGAGCTGCTATATGTGTAAGCCTCATTGTACAGCTTGGCATTGTATCAAGTATTATTAATGTCATGCTTGTAGCTAAAATTGAAATCAATTTAACCAGTTCTGATCCCACTGGGAAAATAAAAGTCTCAACATGGTGTTCATATGTCAGTATGTCCATCTTCAAATATCTAAAGATACTTAGATCCACCCAGAAGAAGGATTCGGTTTATTTTCTATTACTCCAGGGAGCAGGAGCAGAGCCAGTGAGTTAAAACTACAAGGAAGGAGGTTCAGGCTAGACTTCAGGAGGAATGTTATGACTATACAAGCCGTCTGTCAGTGTACAGGATGCTCTACAGAAAAATGGGCTCTGATGCACTAGAGATCCCCCAACGGAGACTGGAAGATCATCTGTCAGAGATATTCTAATGGATTCTGCATTGGGTGGGGTTGGTAAAATTATTTCTAAGGTATTCTGTGATTCTCTTTCTAAATCAAGCCTTAGAGCTCCAATCAAAACAATGCTGGACCTGACTGAAATGAAGAGTACTAGAAACACCTCCCACAATTTTTTTTGATATAGCATTAGATGGTAAATTAACTGTTTAATACGTGATCTGAAACTCAAAGGACAAATAAACTGGCATAGGAAAAAGTTTTACCATGGCATTTTTTTCCAGAACAGAATGCTAATTCCAAGTGTCAGAATCTGCATTTTGGAAAGGGCAGCCATTACATAAGTAAGTGTTCCCTTAAGCTCAAGTATGAAGTATTACTGGGAAATGGCAGTGTCAGGGCTTGTTTAGTAGGAATGTGGAGAAGGTAAACATGAAACTGCTATTAATAATCCATAACACAGAGAGAGGAGAAAAAGAGCTCTAGATTTTACATTTCAGGAGCCAGCCCTAGCTGCTCAGTGACTGTTGACTGTTTGTAATGGCTATTATTTTTAAGTTACGATAATTAGTTCTAGTTGGATAATTTCAAATCTTTGGGAAAACTTATCCAAGTTATTTCTGTCCAGGGAATATGACAGCTTACTTCTGGTCACCAAGAGATCTAAAGTTGGGATTGCCTGAAACTACGCTACAAGGAATCCAGACACCTGGAGTTAATAATCATTTCCTCAGTTTGGTTTTGTTGATAACACTCTCCAACATGGATATCTGATTTCAGGCCTTAGTAGACTACTGTTGCCACTGGCAACTTCACTGATAAATCCACAACACACAACAGCCTACCTACCCAACCTGTCCAGTTTCCTATTATTATGCAAATCACAGTTGGTTGACTTTTATCTTT
>NW_015387169.1:99162-101174 GCF_001527695.2 Protobothrops mucrosquamatus
ACCTGGAGTTAATAATCATTTCCTCAGTTTGGTTTTGTTGATAACACTCTCCAACATGGATATCTGATTTCAGGCCTTAGTAGACTACTGTTGCCACTGGCAACTTCACTGATAAATCCACAACACACAACAGCCTACCTACCCAACCTGTCCAGTTTCCTATTATTATGCAAATCACAGTTGGTTGACTTTTATCTTTAAGACCTGAGATCACAGAGCTATTACTACCCACCCTTGGCAATCATCTGAACTTCATTCAGCAATACCAGCCTGTAGCCACAATTCAGAATCTGATTCTGACATTGAATCTGAAGATGTTGCTCCAGCTGAGTCTGTACTTCAGGATTTTCAGCCTCAGGTATCAGTAAGCTCAGATTCAATTGAGGCTGATCAGCCACAGGCATCTCATTTTCAACTGGAGCAGGCAAATGAGGAGACATAACCCACCCCAAGACCCAGGCCTAGATGCATACAAAGACGAGCAGAGCAACACTCCTCACTCCATGCTAGGCAAAAGGCAAAACATGAGTGATTGCAGCCAGCTTTTAGTGGAACTATTTACTTTACGTGCAATCTTCATTGAAAACAAATGTTTGACTTTCCATCTTGTGATTCTTATTCTTATTCTTGTTCATGACCCTTTGACATTGACAGGTCTGAAGGATAAAAAAATCAACTATTTACCTGATTTGGCTTTCTGTGATTCTTGGAATGTACTTGGACTACGTTTTCGGTTCTTAGATTGTGTTGGCATTTTTCAGGCAAGCACTCTCTGCTAGGAAATCAAATTACATTCCTGTATGTTGCTATCTGTTTTAACTGTAGCAAATATTTCAGTGTGTGTGCCAGCAGCTATGAAACAGAACACTTTCTTCAAACCTTAATTATATCACCATTAAATCTCCAGTATGCCAAGCCCATATTCAACAAGAGTCATAGTCTATGTTTGTTGCCTTTAAAAAGAGAGATCTCATTTTTTTTCCTAATCCTATTACCTTATCATATTTTCAATTACATTGTGATTTTTTTTTGTACAACACTTACCCATGTTTCATTTTCATCCCATGGAAGAATCTGAGTTGGCCAGTCTGAACAATTTTATTTAAAGAAATCTACTGAGAGATTTTACTTGCTCTTTTTCCTCCCCATGCCAATGTGCACCCACTATTTTTCTTTTTAGAATGCTGATTTAATTCCATAGCTGTTAGAGAAAACTTCCCTCTATCCCTCTTTGCAGAAGTAATCATTCACTAAGTTGTACCTTGATTTGGTTTCCATGAACATGGGGTATGAATCCTTAATAACATGTCTTGCTACCTATGGGAAGTTTGAATATATGGGCATGCCCTTTGGTTTGGCTGATTTTCTAGATATCTTTAAAAGAGTTAGGTATCATATTTTTCATGGTTTTCTGGACAATTTTTAATAATTTATCTGGATAACCTGCTCATTTAGTTTGAGGTCCATATGCAGAATTGTGATCATCTTTGTGCTGTCCTTCAGCACCTCTGTGACTACAGCCATTATGTCAAGTTAGAGAAATATCCCTTGATTTAACTACTTGGATTATATGGGCTAGCATGTAACCTCATAAGGAATGGAAATGAAAAAGATTAATGTGGCTGAAATAAAATGTATTTTGTCCTTGTCCCCCCCCAACTAATCACCAAAAATGTATAATGGTTTCTTGGTTTTACCAACTTTTTCTGGAAATTCATTCCTGATTTTGTCATTCTTTTATAATAATAATAATAAAGTTGGAAGGACCTTGGAGGTCATCTAGTCCAACCTCCTGCTCAGGCAGGAAACCCTGTACCATTTCAGACAAATGGCTGTCCAGTCTCTTCTTAAAAACTTCCAGTGTTGGAGCATTCACCGCTTCTGGAGGCAGGTTGTTCCACTGGTTAATTGTTCTAACTGTCAGGAAGTTTCTCCTTAGTTCTAGGTTGCTTCTCTCCTTGATTAGTTTCCATCCATTGCTTCTTGTCCTGCCTTCAGGCGCCTTGGAAAAT
>NW_015387169.1:103473-119880 GCF_001527695.2 Protobothrops mucrosquamatus
CAAGAAGACTGCAAGAAGACTGACGTGACTGTTTTACTTTTGTTTATAAAATAAACATTTGTTCCTCTCTTGTTTTGCAAGCATCCCTACCAGAAAGTACCCATCAAGCCAGGATAATTTGCCCCAGCATTAGCTGAAGTTGGACCATAAAAAGTTCTGCTTGGGGTCATGACGGAATCATCTTCAATACTGGCCACTATCTTAGACAACCTTTTGAAAGCAGGGGCCTACAAATATCTTGGAGTTTGATTTCCATAATTCCCAACTTCCAACTATAAATCTTGCAAGATGGAACTAAAAATGACACTCCAAAGCAAGAATTTATTACTTACTCATTAGACTTTCCTCAGCCTGTTTGGTGAACTTTTGCCTTTTGCTAATTTCCTACAGCTCACCTTCCCAGCACTGTAGCAACCCAACATGTGCTTATGATGAACTCTGAAGAGGAAGCCTGGAATTCTGGGGGTAGTGGTGGAGGGTGGGTGGGTGGGATTACTACACACTTTCTGGAAGCCACAATCTTGTAACATACCCAATTTGTTGACTTTTCTTCTATGTCTGAACTTGTTTCCCATTTTTCCTTAAAAAAAAAAAAATCCCACCAAGCCTGTTTGCCTTCATTTCTGTGAGTGAACTAATGTAAGTTGAATTGACAAGAGGGAAAATGTCATTCAGGTCAGCCACAAATTTGTAAATATGCTAGAATACAAGCATATTCTTATGATGAATGACATTCTTTTACCCTGGAACATTAAAGGCAAGGTAAGGCGCTCTAAATCATTAGCTCTTTGTATCTAAGGGGCAAGGGCCTATAATTTGGAGCCTCCTCTGATGCTCAAGACTAGAAAAGAGGTTCAGGATAATTAAGCTTTCCTTCCTTCCTTCCTTCCTTCCTTCCTTCCTTCCTTCTTTCCTTCCTTCGTCCCTCCCTCCCTCCCTCCCTGAAAATTTCATCTTATCTCAAAAGGTGTTTGCTGTTCAATGCTTCAGGTCAATCTAACGCTTAAATTAGCAGTAGAAAAAATGGCTGTGACTCTCTCCCCTCAACATTCCCTTTTTTTTTTATGTGCTCTTGCCTAAAAAACTCTGGTAATTAATTGTGTCATTTTACAACCAACAGAATGTCAAGACCATCAAGGTTGGAGAATTTGGGACTTCCAACTACATGTGACTTCAAAAATGGGCAAAATAACACACTCTTGACAGACAGTATTTTCAGTTTTTCATGAAGAGTGTTTGCAGGGCCAGTAGTATTTTTTCAGAGCTTGGAAGAAGGGTGTGGAAAGTCTGAACTTCAGGTAGGAAATGCTACAATTATTCTGAGATGGGAAGAACCAGCAGTGTCTGCAGGCTCTCACTAATTTTATCACAATGATGAAACTAATGTTGATCTGCACCCCTTTGAAGCATTCACATAATGCTCATAGGAAAGAGCAGGGATTGCATCATTTTGATCTCTCTCATACTCCTCCCCCCTCTGCTGCCCAGTGGATGTGGATGCCACCGATAAGATCCCCCCCTTTTTTTCTTATTTTTCCTACTTGGCTATAGTACTCAACAAACTCACTTGCAATGTGCTTTGAAAATCAAATATGGAACGCAGTGTAGTAGTGAAGGTGTTGGAGTTAGGTTATTGGACTAGGACCAGGGAGACCCAGTTCACGTTCACCACCATGGAACTTTACCAGAGGACTTTGGGTCTGTTTCCCTCAATCCAAGCTACCTGCGTTGTTTTAGGGAAAACTGAAGGAGAGCCTACTATGCATGCTGTACTGAGCTCTTGAAGGAAAAGTAGGATATCAGTCTAATGAAAGACTAGTTACAAAAGCAGACACCAAAGGAATAAGAGAGATGTGCCCAGAGACTTTTTCCAGATATAAAGTAACATACCTTTTCAGATCATAAAACAAATTGTTTACAGTAAAAAAAAAAAAAAGAAAAAAGAAAAAAATAACCCTTGCCATCACCCCCTCATAATGAATATATATTCCTTCCTCCCGCTAGAAAACATAAAACATTCCTGAAAAGGCAAGATAATTCCACTGCCACCTTAAAAAATGTTTTAACTCTCTGGTAAAGTGGGCAGATTTTGAACTAATTCTCAGTACTTTATCCAAAGGCCCAATAACTCTACAATAACTGAACTGAATTTTCATAGATTTTCTGCCCAGGCTTGTCACCATTCCCCACTTACCCCACTGCAAAGCAAAGAATTTCCACGCTCACTACCTCCTTCCTGTCTCCACTCTCCCAAACTGTATATTATTTCACTCATTAGAAAAACATTTGATTTGTTATAATCTGCAAGAATCAGAATAAGTCAATTATGGTTTATAAGCTTTATAAGAGTAAATATTTCAGCCTGAGCTGTTTAAAAGTCTGAATTGAGCTCTAGGCATTGCAACTTATGTATATTATCAGTGTTTCTCAACCTGAGCAACTTGGCTGGCTGGGGAATTCTGGGAGTTGAAATCCACACATCTTAACAGAATAACAGATTTGGAAGGGACTTTGGAGGTCTTCTAGTCCAAACTCCTGCTCAGACAGAAAATCTAATACCATTTCAGACACATGGCTGTCCAATTTCTTCTTTAAAACCTCCAGTGTTGGAGCATCCACAACTTCTGGAGGCAACACTGAATATTATTGATGAAGTTGCCATATGATAAAAAAAATACTGGAAACAAATTCTGGGGTAAATGATCAATATGAAGAGTCAGTTTTTGGAAACAGTCCATTTTTAATTCCAAGATGTAGGAAGAGAAATATTTAAACCCTTCTCCTAAAACCTGAATATCATATGGTCTTTTGTTGTGTTGCTGAGAGTTAGAGAGGTATACAACAAACTAATCTTAGCCGTAACAGATCTATTAATATCCTGCTACTTTCTGGTTAAACAAGTACAAAACAATTGAATCAAAATAGTTCTTCTTCTTTTCTGCTATCACCAGCTTTCTCATGGTTTGATTTGTTTTATTTTTAATTTAGAATATACTATGAAACATTCTTGGAGAAAGAGCTCCCATATTTGATTCACTTTCACTATTCCTGATAGAACTTTTCAGATTGTCATTTATTTATTTATTTATTTAATTTACATTTATTTATTAAATGTATCTGCTACCCATCTCCCTGATAAGACAACTCTGGGTGACTTACAAACACTAAAAAAGATAAATATAAAAACAATTAAAAGAGTTACACAAGAGCTAAGACCCAGGAACGAACAGCATGGCGGTGAGGTCTTGACATTTAAGTGCTCATAGAGAAAGAGTCAATGTCCCAAATCCGAAGAAAGCTCACTACATTTTAAATTTTGCTGAAAGCTGTGGGATCGCAAAATCCCGGGATCCTGCGCCTGCAGGATGAGCTTATTCCTCTCCAGAGGAATGGACTGGTGATGTACGTTGGCCTAAACCAACGGGCCTCGCTTTAGATCAGGAAACACACGGGCAACATGCTTCTTCAGATGAGATGGCAGGCAAAGACCCTCAAGCCTCTCCGTGCCTCCCTTTTATTCGTACATTAGCATAATCAAGGGAGGGGGTGTACAAAAGGACAATAGGGGGATGGCTCTCCATTGCCATACACAAAGAACAGGAAACTTAAGTCAAGGAGGTACTAATTCAAGGCAAGCTTAACAGGAGAAATGAAACTTAAGTCAGGAAANACCTGGAGTTAATAATCATTTCCTCAGTTTGGTTTTGTTGATAACACTCTCCAACATGGATATCTGATTTCAGGCCTTAGTAGACTACTGTTGCCACTGGCAACTTCACTGATAAATCCACAACACACAACAGCCTACCTACCCAACCTGTCCAGTTTCCTATTATTATGCAAATCACAGTTGGTTGACTTTTATCTTTCAGACCTGAGATCACAGACCTATTACTACCCACCCTTGGCAATCATCTGAACTTCATTCAGCAATACCAGCCTGTAGCCACAATTCAGAATCTGATTCTGACATTGAATCTGAAGATGTTGCTCCAGCTGAGTCTGTACTTCAGGATTTTCAGCCTCAGGTATCAGTAAGCTCAGATTCAATTGAGGCTGATCAGCCACAGGCATCTCATGTTCAACTGGAGCAGGCAAATGAGGAGACATAACCCACCCCCAAGACCCAGGCCTAGATGCATACAAAGACAAGCAGAGCAACACTCCTCACTCCATGCTAGGCAAAAGGCAAAACATGAGTGATTGCAGCCAGCTTTTAGTGGAACTATTTACTTTACGTGCAATCTTCATTGAAAACAAATGTTTGACTTTCCATCTTGTGATTCTTATTCTTATTCTTGTTCATGACCCTTTGACATTGACAGGTCTGAAGGATAAAAAAATCAACTATTTACCTGATGTGGCTTTCTGTGACTCTTGGAATGTACTTGGACTACGTTTTCGGTTCTTAGATTGTGTTGGCATTTTTCAGGCAAGCACTCTCTGCTAGGAAATCAAATTACATTCCTGTATGTTGCTATCTGTTTTAACTGTAGCAAATATTTCAGTGTGTGTGCCAGCAACTATGAAACAGAATACTTTCTTCAAACATTAATTATATCACCATTAACTCTCCAGTATGCCAAGCCCATATTCAACAAGAGTCATAGCCTATGTTTGTTGCCATTTAAAAAGAGAGATCTCATTTTTTTCCTAATCCTATTACCTTATCATATTTTCAATTGCATTGTGATTTTTTTTTTGTACAACACTTACCCATGTTTCATTTTCATCCCATTGAAGAATCTGAGTTGGCCAGTCTGAACAATTTTATTTAAAGAAATCTACTGAGAGATTTTACTTGCTCTTTTTCCTCCCCATGCCAATGTGCACCCACTATTTTTCTTTTTAGAATGCTGATTTAATTCCATAGCTATTAGAGAAAACTTCACTCTATCCCTCTTTGCAGAAGTAATCATTCACTAAGTTGTACCTTGATTTGGTTTCAATGAACATGGGGTATGAATCCTTAATAACATGTCTTGCTACCTATGGGAAGTTTGAATATATGGGCATGCCCTTTGGTTTGGCTGATTTTCTAGATATATTTAAAAGAGTTAGGTATCATATTTTTCATGATTTTCTGGACAATTTTTAATAATTTGTCTGGATAACCTGCTCATTTACTTTGAGGTCCATATGCAGAATTATGATCATCTTTGTGCTGTCCTTCAGCACCTCTGTGACTACAGCCATTATGTCAAGTTAGAGAAATATCCCTTGATTTAACTACTTGGATTATATGGGCTAGCATGTAACCTCATAAGGAATGGAAATGAAAAAGATTAACATGGCTGAAATAAAATGTATTTTGTCCTTGTCGTCCCCCCCCAAATAATCACCAAAAATGTATAATGGTTTCTTGGTTTTACCAACTTTTTCTGGAAATTCATTCCTGAATAGTAATAACAATAACAATAACAATAACAATAACAATAACAATAACAATAACAATAACAATAACAACAACAACAACAACAACAACAACAATAATAATAATAATAATAATAATAATAATAATAATAATAATAAAGTTGGAAGGGACCATGGAGGTCATCTAGTCCAACCCCCGGCTCAGGCAGGAAACCCTATACCATTTTGGACAAATGGCTGTCCAGTCTCTTCTTTAAAACTTCCAGTGTTGGAGCATTCACCGCTTCTGGAGGCAGGTTGTTCCACTGGTTAATTGTTCTAACTGTCAGGAAGTTTCTCCTTAGTTCTAGGTTGCTTCTCTCCTTGATTAGTTTCCATCCGTTGCTTCTTGTCCTGCCTTCAGATGCCTTGGAAAATAGCTTGACTCCCTCTTCTTTGTGGCAGCTCCTGAGATATTGGAACACTGCTATCATGTCCCCCCTCGTCCTTCTCTTCATTAAACTAGACATACCCAATTCCAGCAGCCTTTCCTTATATGCTTTAGCCTCCAGTCCCCTAATCTTTGTTGCTCTTCTCTGTACTCTTTCTAGAGTCTCAACATCTTTTTACATCATGGTGACCAAAACTGGATGCAGTATTCCAAGTGTGGCCTTACCAAGGCATTGTAAAGTGGTATTAATTGTACAATTAATAGTATTAATTGTAAAGTGGTATTTTCTTTTAATTGGTTTACCAAGAATATTTCTCCAAAACCCAGTAAACCTTTGAACTACTCAAACAGACCTCCATCTCCCAGTTTATCCTCTGTTATCCTGTTGCTGCACTAAGACACTGTTCATTAGATGTAAACCAATAAAGGATTGAACTTGATTGAATTTCACCATATTGTCTTTGAATTTGGGTGTAACACTTGAGGAGAATAAGAGGAAATCCACATTTCTCCTTCTGAGAGGTCAGTGCAGAAGACAATGTGAAGAGTATGAGAACTTCTGAATACCTAAATACATTTTATTACTCTTGTTTCCTGCAATAGAATAAAAATCTAGTTTCTAGCTGGGTTCATTCTTATCTCAGTGGGACTCTGATACTAAGAGTAATTTGACACTCATGCTAAAAACATGTGACTTTGTTGTACTCAGATTAATACTTTGGTATGTGATATCAAATTAATCAGCATAATGAACAGTAAACACATGCTGCCATAGTTTGATGTAATTGTATAATCTGTTTCTCAACAAGAAATAATAATGCAGTTAAAAATAATAAAAGTAAGCATAAAAATGAACACTATAAATCATACTACTTACAAGTGCTAAAGATAGATATGTATTACCTGAGGAATATTCACATCTTTGAATGATGAAGATATTTTCCCCATTTATAATTGGCTTTTAATAAGTTCAAAAAGCCAATCTAGAGATCATTTCAAGAGGTCCTACAGGCAATAAGCAGAACATGACAAAACATTGAAATGGGACTGTTTTTATCCTCGGATTCCAGAGGTAATAGTGGGATAACTATTTTGACTACTTCCAGCTTTCCCAGTTGTTATGGATTTGTCAAGAAAGAAGAGAAAGAAATATAATTCATATAGATTAACTACACATCTTATATTTCATTTTCTCTATAACTTAATCCATTCCTCAACTCCAAAAACACATAAGGGGCAAAAAATCTGAAAGAAATATTTCAGAAGAAAATTCACATCTAAAAGAAGAATGACAGATTCTGGTTAATGTGAGGAATTATAATGGCATAATCTCCAGCATTCAACCCCATATCCTCATGAAATAGAGGTAGTTTAAATTCTGTTTGTGTACAATCTTCTCAGGTTACATAGAAACCTCCTAAAATGCTTATTTTACCATTTTAAACTATAGGATGAGATCACAGTAGATAATTTTTAATTGCAGCCATACAGCTAACATATATGGTACATTTTGATTCAGATGATTGGGTTAAGAGTGATGACCTAGTATACATCTAATTGGAGCAGTCTCCTCAAATTTGTTCAACATTGCTTACAAGAAAGTTATGCTTCACATAATAAGAAATGTGGCAATTAAAATGATCTGATAGCCTAGAATATAATGTCTAGTAAGTCTTGGTCAGGTTAAAAAATGCAATATAGCACCAACCGTGAAAATCTTAGAAATTTACTTCAACATTATCTATTGCTTACAATCTAAAGTCACAAAATGTTTAAACACAGAATTACTGTGAATATCAGGGATGATGAAATGCAATGAAACAACTGATGAAATTTGAAAAAAAAGGTAAAGTAAATATTTTGCATGAACTTTCACCAAAGCAAAGCACCCTTTGAGGATTTGAAGAATGCTAATATGTAAACCAAAAGGGAAGCCTTATCCAAGGAATAACACAGGCCAACTCTAAAGGCTGAGATTTTGACTGTCTCAGTGTGATTTGTACATTTTAAATTTTAGATTTCCATTTTTAATAATGATAATTTAATTTTTATAATGATTATTCTTACGTATTTGTCATTTTATATGATTGTTGTATGCCAGACAGAGATACTTTTTGTGAACTCAGCAGCTGTATAAATATAAGGAGTAAATAAATAAAGGGTGACTGAAGTTGGAAGCCTTGCAACTGAATAGACAGTAGGATTTTGTCTGTTTTAGAATCTGCTTGTCATGCAAATTAAACTATTGTGGCTTTTCCACAAAAATGAATTTGTATAATTGCTCCTAGACAAAGAGGTCTAGTCAACAAATCATGGTTAAAACAAACCATAATCTCTCTTCATCTCTCTTTCTGGTCGTTTTTTTAATATCTAAGGAGTTTGGTTTGGTTTTCCTGACACATAATGGAAACCCTCTGAAGAGAGTCAGAAGAAAGGTAAAAATGCTTCCTTCTTTGCAAATTTCTTTCTTATTCCTGGAAAGTGAACTGTTCTGTGACAGTGTGGACGTGACATGACTCTTGCATTGGCTGCAACTGTGATTACCAAACAACTCTGAGAAGTGGCACAACAACACAGCAACAAGAATTCTGAGACAGGCTTCTGCCTGCTTCCCCTGAGGCAGATGATTGGAAATTGCNCAAGAAGACTGCAAGAAGACTGACGTGACTGTTTTACTTTTGTTTATAAAATAAACATTTGTTCCTCTCTTGTTTTGCAAGCATCCCTACCAGAAAGTACCCATCAAGCCAGGATAATTTGCCCCAGCATTAGCTGAAGTTGGACCATAAAAAGTTCTGCTTGGGGTCATGACGGAATCATCTTCAATACTGGCCACTACCTTAGACACCCTTTTGAAAGCAGGGCCTACAAATATCTTGGAGTTTGATTTCCATAATTCCCAACTTCCATAACTCCCAACTTCCAACTATAAATCTTGCAAGATGGAACTAAAAATGACACTCCAAAGCAAGAATTTATTACTTACTCATTAGACTTTCCTCAGCCTGTTTGGTGAACTTTTGCCTTTTGCTAATTTCCTACAGTTCACCTTCCCAGCACTGTAGCAACCCAACATGTGCTTATGATGAACTCTGAAGAGGAAGCCTGGAATTCTGGGGTAGTGGTGGAGGGTGGGTGGGTGGGATTACTACACACTTTCTGGAAGCCACAATCTTGTAACATACCCAATTTGTTGACTTTTCTTCTATGTCTGAACTTGTTTCCCATTTTTCCTTAAAAAAAAAAAATCCCACCAAGCCTGTTTGCCTTCATTTCTGTGAGTGAACTAATGTAAGTTGAATTGACAAGAGGGAAAATGTCATTCAGGTCAGCCACAAATTTGTAAATATGCTAGAATACAAGCATATTCTTATGATGAATGACATTCTTTTACCCTGGAACATTTAAGGCAAGGTAAGGCGCTCTAAATCATTAGCTCTTTGTATCTAAGGGGCAAGGGCCTATAATTTGGAGCCTCCTCTGATGCTCAAGACTAGAAAAGAGGTTCAGGATAATTAAGCTTTCCTTCCTTCCTTCCTTCCTTCCTTCCTTCCTTCCTTCCTTCCTTCCTTCCTTCCTTCTTTCCTTCCTTCATCCCTCCCTCCCTCCGTCCCTGAAAATTTCATCTTATCTCAAAAGGTGTTTGCTGTTCAATGCTTCAGGTCAATCTAACGCTTAAATTAGCAGTAGAGAAAATGGCTGTGACTCTCTCCCCTCAACATTCCCTATTTTTTTTTTATGTGCTCTTGCCTAAAAAACTCTGGTAATTAATTGTGTCATTTTACAACCAACAGAATGTCAAGACCATCAAGGTTGGAGAATTTGGGACTTCCAACTACATGTAACTTCAAAAATGGGCAAAATAACACACTCTTGACAGACAGTATTTTCAGTTTTTCATGAAGAGTGTTTGCAGGGCCAGTAGTATTTTTTCAGAGCTTGGAAGAAGGGTGTGGAAAGTCTGAACTTCAGGTAGGAAATGCTACAATTATTCTGAGATGGGAAGAACCAGCAGTGTCTGCAGGCTCTCACTAATTTTACCACAATGATGAAACTAATGTTGATCTGCACCCCCTTGAAGCATTCACATAATGCTCATAGGAAAGAGCAGGGATTGCATCATTTTGATCTCTCTCATACTCCTCCCCCCTCTGCTTCCCAGAGGATGTGGATGCCACCGATAAGATCCCCCCCTTTTTTTCTTATTTTTCCTACTTGGCTATAGTACTCAACAAACTCACTTGCAATGTGCTTTGAAAATCAAATATGGAACGCAGTGTAGTAGTGAAAGTGTTGGAGTTAGGTTATCGGACTAGGACCAGGGAGACCCAGTTCACGTTCACCACCATGGAACTTTACCAGAGGACTTTGGGTCTGTTTCCCTCAATCCAAGCTACCTGCGTTGTTTTAGGGAAAACTGAAGGAGAGCCTACTATGCATGCTGTACTGAGCTCTTGAAGGAAAAGTAGGATATCAGTCTAATGAAAGACTAGTTACAAAAGCAGACACCAAAGGAATAAGAGAGATGTGCCCAGAGACTTTTTCCAGATATAAAGTAACATACCTTTTCAGATCATAAAACAAATTGTTTATAGTAAAAAAAGAAAAGAAAAAATAACCCTTGCCATCACCCCCTCATAATGAATATATATTCCTTCCTCCCACTAGAAAACATAAAACATTCCTGAAAAGGCAAGATAATTCCACTGCCACCTTAAAAAATGTTTTAACTCTCTGGTAAAGTGGGCAGATTTTGAACTAATTCTCAGTACTTTGTCCAAAGGCCCAATAACTCTACAATAACTGAACTGAATTTTCATAGATTTTCTGCCCAGGCTTGTCACCATTCCCCACTTGCCCCACTGCAAAGCAAAGAATTTCCACGCTCACTACCTCCTTCCTGTCTCCACTCTCCCAAACTGTATATTATTTCACTCATTAGAAAAACATTTGATTTGTTATAATCTGCAAGAATCAGAATAAGTCAATTCTGGTTTATAAGCTTTATAAGAGTAAATATTTCAGCCTGAGCTATTTAAAAGTCTGAATTGAGCTCTAGGCATTGCAACTTATGTATATTATCAGTGTTTCTCAACCTGAGCAACTTGGCTGGCTGGGGAATTCTGGGAGTTGAAATCCACACATCTTAACAGAATAACAGATTTGGAAGGGACTTTGGAGGTCTTCTAGTCCAGGGCTTTTCAACCTTTTCACCCAGTGTACCACTTTTAGGATATGGCAGCATACGAGTACCACCAGTCGCCTAGCAAGGTGTCAAAAACTTGATGACAAAAAAAGGAAAAAAATGATAAAGTACAGGTAGTCCTCAACTTACAACAATTCATTTAATGACTGTTCGAAGTTACAATGGCACTGAAAAAAGTGCCCCCCAAGCCACAGCCGAGCAAGACAACTGCCTGCCTGCCCAGCCGCACTCTTCCTCCTGTCTGAGGTTTTTATTGTTGTGAGCATTTCTGTTGAGGATTGGCAGCGAAGGTGGGGTGGGGTGTGTGTTTGGTTTTTATTCCCCCCATCTGCTGGGTGGTTGCATCAGGTTTTGGTCACTTCACATGACCCTGGGACACTGTGACCGTCATAAATATGAATTGGTTGACAAGCATCTGAATGTAAATCACAAGACCTTGGAGATGCTGCAAGATTCCAGCTGATCAGCGCTTCTTCTGGGCTCAGCAGAAGCGCCAGGATCAGTGTTGCTTTCCAGCTGATTGGTGCTTCTTCAGGGCTCAGCAGAAGCACCAGGATCAGTGCCGAGCTCCAGCTGGAGCCTGGCGCTGATCCTGGTGCTTCCGCTGAGCCCTGACAGCCCTGCAGCTCCAGCCATCTCTCACTCAGGCTTGTGCGGTGCTGCCACCGGTTCAGCTCATTCCCCTCCCCCACTACCACTTTTCTAGCATGGTCACGTACCACCTGCCAGGTGCCAATGTACCACAGGTGGTACCCGTACCACTGGTTGAAAAGCCCTGTTCTAGTCCAAACTCCTGCTCAGACAGGAAATCTAATACCATTTCAGACACATGGCTGTCCAATTTCTTCTTTAAAACCTCCAGTGTTGGAGCATCCACAACTTCTGGAGGCAACACTGAATATTATTGATGAAGTTGCCATATGATAAAAAAAATACTGGAAACAAATTCTGGGGTAAATGATCAATATGAAGAGTCAGTTTTTGGAAACAGTCCATTTTTAATTCCAAGATGTAGGAAGAGAAGTATTTAAACCCTTCTCCTAAAACCTGAATATCATATGGTCTTTTGTTGTGTTGCTGAGAGTTAGAGAGGTATACAACAAACTAATCTTAGCCGTAACAGATCTATTAATATCCTGCTGCTTTCTGGTTAAACAAGTACAAAACAATTGAATCGAAATAGTTCTTCTTCTTTTCTGCTATCACCAGCTTTCTCATGGTTTGATTTGTTTTATTTTTAATTTAGAATACACTATGAAACATTCTTGGAGAAAGAGCTCCCATATTTGATTCACTTTCACTATTCCTGATAGAACTTTTCAGATTGTCATTTATTTATTTATTTATTTATTTAATTTATATTTATTTATTAAATGTATCTGCTACCCATCTCCCTGATAAGACAACTCTGGGTGACTTACAAACACTAAAAAAGATAAATATAAAAACAATTAAAAGAGTTACATAAGAGCTAAGACCCAGGAACGAAAAGCATGGCGGTGAGGTCTTGACATTTAAGTGCTCATAGAGAAAGAGTCAATGTCCCAAATCCGAAGAAAGCTCACTACATTTTAAATTTTGCTGAAAGCCATATAAATTTAGTTGCAATTGTTCCCACTAACATCAATAGCATAGGAAAGTCAGGGTGGTCGTGGAAATGGCATGTAAAATAAAGTTAAAAAAAATTCTTCTGAGTTTCTGCCAATCATTTGATTGGGTTCCATCTCAAATATTTAAACCCAGTTTTTTTTCTGGTTCCTATTTGCTCTTTTTGAATGATGCTAATAATTCTCAGAATACCAGTCCCGAACTAACATAGAGAGACCCCCTACGACAGTTAAAAATTATGTTTCCTTTTGTGTCCCTGACACCCAAGCATTTCATCTTTCCTTTGACAGAGGAGATAATGGGGTCCAGTAAGCATGCATGTTAGGACTGCCAGTCTCCTGCAAGGCTGGGAATTAAGAAGAGGTGGAAGTTGCTTACCATGGCAGTTTTCTGACTTGCCTTTCTTAATTAAACAAAGCTGATTTCAGTCAAATCAGATGCTGTGCCAATGGAATGTCATACTGGATGTGTTCTTAGTAAAAACTAATACGTAGTTAGTGAACATACTATTATTCTTCCATATTTGTATTGTAGAAGCATGTCATCTAGCAGAACTGTTAATCACGTAACTTATGGATTTTGCCTTTACAAAAACAAAAGAAAGAAAGAGTCTATTATGGTAATACAGACTGAATGGTACAGATTCTTACTTGGTGGGGCTTGGTTTTGAATTATCTTGATCATGTGTCAACCTTGGTTTATTATCTCTAGGACCCCCTTGACAAGATGGCAGGCAGGCAATGGTCACCCAGAGTTTCATGGTGAAATTCACCCTGGATGGTGGTCAGAGAATGTAGTCTTGGAATCATCTATGCGATTTGCCTTTTCCTGCCACAGATTTATTGTGTGGTTTATTAGCTAACACAAAGCACATTTCACATGACACCAGTTGCCTGAATTCTTGGACAATGTGGATTCAATTTTTGCTGTGCAAATTTCTAAGGACTTTGTGCAAGTTTTTTTGGAGGACAGAACTCTGAACACAACTCCATAATTTCCAGCCCTCTTCAAAACGCCTTTTCATTTGCTGCCAAATTGCTTGAGGTTTTCTCCCCCCCCCCCTCATATGTGTCATGTTTCTCTTTGAACTTGCAATAGTAACATAGCAATCTTAAATCAGGTAAGAAAGCATAGCTCACTGCCATGTAAATCAGTGTGCAAACTCAGGAAAATCAACCCCATTAGTGTTTTGCAGACTGATCTTTTTCTAGACTCAGTGCAACTTGCCCAAGTGAAGATTGTTTGGGTGNTCCCCCCCCCCCTCATATGTGTCATGTTTCTCTTTGAACTTGCAATAGTAACATAGCAATCTTAAATCAGGTAAGAAAGCATAGCTCACTGCCATGTAAATCAGTGTGCAAACTCAGGAAAATCAACCCCATTAGTGTTTTGCAGACTGATCTTTTTCTAGACTCAGTGCAACTTGCCCAAGTGAAGATTGTTTGGGTGTGCATATCATGGCAAATAGGAGAAGAAAGAAAATAAACTAAGAACTTTCGCTACATTTAGCATTTGGCTTTTGTTCATTTGTATAACATCAAAGCAGTCCATGCTGCCTAAGTTTGCTCACCAAGCAGTATAACATTAGCAATAGCAATAACAGTAACAGTTAGATTTATATACCACTTCATAGTGCTTTACAGCCCTCTCTAAGCAGTTTACAGAGTCAGCATATTGCCTCCAACAATATGGGTCCTCATTTTACCAACCTCGGAAGGATGGAAGGGTAAGTCAACCTTGAGCTGGTCAGGATCGAACTGATGGCAGTCAGCAGAATTAGCCTGCAGTATGGCACTCCAACCATTGTGCCACCATAGCTCTTAATTCATTCTGTTATGGTTATAACATAATGACTATTTCCTCAATGACTTTTTCTTTCTGCAAAAACTGATACACACAAAAGATCTGGTGCATTAGTCCAATTTTAAAGAGAATCTTCATACTAATGCAATATTTCCTACTGCTGGAATAAGAAACTAATTTTGATTTTAATTCATTAAAATATATCAGAGGTCCCCAACCCCTGGGCCATGGCCCAGTATCAGGCTGCAGCCTGCTGAAAACCAGGCAGCAAGTAGGTGAGGACACCAAAGTCCATTTGCACAAATGGTGGGTGTGGGCGCGAACCTCTCCCCCCCCTGCTACCACTGCCACTGCCCCCACCAGTCCACAGAGCTGGAAAGGTTGGGGACTGCTGAAATATATGGTCATAGACCAAAAAATATTTTCAAACATCTACATGCTGATCTGAAAAAGCTTGCTTCATAAGGTTCCACATCTGATGGAAATATTGTACATGTTGAGACCCCCATTAGGTATAGATTTTGTGGCAGAACCTGGAGTCTGAAATATGAGATCTGAGAATTTGAATGCTGAGATCCCCAAGCTGCATATGGTCCTCCTAATCCTTTGATTTGTTTGGATCCTCAGTATCAATTCAACAGTTGGCAAGGAAAAGTAATGTTCATGTGACTGAAAAATAAAAGTATTAAATATACTGGGCTCACTTGTATTAGCTATATTTAAATAGCATCAAATTCTGTGTAAGTTTTGTCTTGGATATACCCACTTCTTTGCCATTCAAAATGGCAAAAGCAGATCTTGGTTTCAAGAGCTCACCCATACTTTAAGGTAACCACAACTAAATATGCAATCAACTGTGGTCACTCCTTCCAAGCTGCTTTCCTTTTGATCCCAGGTACTTCAAGTACAATGCTAATATCAAACCAATTCCTCCTAACTTTTGCTCTTCTGACTAGAGCCCCTTATTCCAAGGGGGAAACTGGGGCTATCCTAGAACTCCTTTGGTGTCCTTCATTCCAAGACTGTTGACAAGCTTGTAACTTGACATTGGACCAATTTAGCTTAAAATCTGCATTTTTGATGTGCGTGTTCCTCCCAAGGCTTGGGAAGCGCTATGCCAGGAGGGCAGAAGGAACCTGAGACAGTTAATTGCAAACATCTGGTTCTTCCTGACACTGAAGTTTTCTTTGGCGTGGAAAAGGTAATTTACTCAGGCCGGCTGGGAGGTGAAAGTTTGATCTCTTGCAGTCAGTATTAGAAAGTCTGTATTTCCTTTCCATTTATTGGAAAGGAAAAAGAAAAATTCCAATGGATTCTCCAAAGAACTTCCAGCTTTGAGGTTGAAAAAATAAAAGTATTAAATATAGAGGCTCAATTGTATTGGCTAATTTCAATTTGATTTGTTTCCATGTCATCCATTTAAAAATAACTGAGGAGGTAAAAAAAAAAGTCTATTGGTTGATCCAGTCTATCCAAGCTTTAGAATGTTAACCCTCATGAATCTTAAGAAAAGTACTAGTACCTAACTTTTACTGGAAGAGATTATTGGTTTAATTAGTAACATTTTCACTAAATATTATATTCTCTAAACATCGTGGATTTTGTCTTTCCTCATTTTGGGTTAATGAAGCTTTTGATAATGAAAACTGGAACTTATTGCAGTCAAACTCCAACAACAGTGGGAGAAGCTGAAGTACACTGATCATATAGTTACCCGACCTACACAGTATTTCCTCTCTCTTCCTGAAGTAATCTTTTAGCACGCAAAATACTCTTGTTCCACTAAGGTATTTAATAATAATAATAATAATAATAATAATAATAATAATAATAATAATAATAATAATAATAATAATAATAATAATAATAATAATAATAATAATAATAATAATAATAGTAAAGTTGGAAGGGACCTTGAAGGTCATCTAGTCCAACCCCCTGCTCAGGCAGGAAACCCTATACCATTTCGGACAAATGGCTGTCCAGT
>NW_015387169.1:122295-123385 GCF_001527695.2 Protobothrops mucrosquamatus
TTTTTTCTTGTTTTTTACATGTTGAAAGAAGCTTTTTTTGTTATTTTTGACTTTGGTCGCAAGCCTTAGTTCATTTTGAGCCTTGGCTTTCCTCACTTCATCTTTGCAGGCTCGGGCTATTTGCTGATATTCTGACTTAGTTATGTGCCCCTCTTTCCACTTTCTATACTTGCCCTTTTTATCTTTCTCTACTTTTTATATTTCTCTACTAAATCCAATTTGGCAGGGTCAGCACACTTCAAGTTCCTTCAATTAAAAAATGCCATCTATTGGGACCCTGGAGTTATAAATCACTCAGAGTCACTAGAAATTGGATATCCTGTACATTTAATGAGTTGATGGTGATGGTGATGATGATGTTTGGTCCCAGCCTACATCTCCTTCACATCAGCTTACCATACATATTACAGATGGATGGAAGGTTGGTTTGTCCTAAACCTGTAGTATTTTTTGCTTGTTAAATAAACATGTAGAAGTATTATCTAGAGAATTGTATGGGTTAGGTGTGAAGGAGAGTTTATCTTACCTTTTTGTTCTCCTCTTACTTCTTTTACTTTGTTATGTAGTCAATCTTAGAAGAAGATTTAGGAAGTTGGAAAAAGCCAATGAGTTGCTGCAAGCAGCCATGCATGGTGTAATGGTGTATGGACCTGGGGAGACAAGATAAAGAGCCACAGCTAAGAGAATGGTCAGATAAAAAGCAGCTGACCCACAGAAGGAATGTAGGTTGGGCAAGAGGCCCAGGAGAGACCCTCCCTAATTTCTTGGGCTATAAAGGAAAGGGGGGAGAAAGATGTACTTTTAGACTTGCAAAATTGATGTTAGCCTTATGAGATAGACCAGACAGGAAACACAACCAGACAAGCTAATTCTACTTTATTGTAAAGCTACATTAACAGAATCCTGCAAGAATTCATTTAAAATTATCTAAACTGTTTTGACTATGTTTGCTTTGCTTGTCCTGAATTTTCCTGCCTCTTATTTAATGGACAACTCTGTATTCTAATATTGTATTGTCACTGTCTCTATACATTTATAACTGTATACAGTGTTTTTTTGGTTAAAAAAAAAAGGTGCCAGAACTCAAACA